>NC_081171.1:1311394-1611394 GCF_012432095.1 Onychostoma macrolepis | reverse complement strand
GAAAAAGAAGTGTGCTTAATTGCAGTAAAAGTGTACTTTTTGTATACTTCAATTATTAAAAGTATACTTTTTAAAAAGTGCACTTGCAGATAATATAATATAATCTAAATTAAAGGCCACTTAATTGTACTTAAAGAGAGTACACTTTAATGACAATAGGTCTTATCATACTTAAGTGCACTTTTTAAAAATGCACTTTATAATAATGTCTAATTAAGTATTACTTAAACATACATTTTACATAATTGTGATTTTATTGTGTTTTAAATAAGTACACTTATTTTGATATATTTATCAATATACTAAAGCACATGTAAAATAATTGATTTTAATTTCAACTTAAGTGTGTTCTTCAAAATTACATTTGTTAATGTATTTTAAATGTATTTAGTTTATAATATATACTATGTGCATTAATGCACTTGAAATGTATTTTTCTTCTAAACTTAAATACACTTTCTTATACAGTATACTCCAATAAAACTTATTGTTGAAATTTTCATCACCAGCTCTTGCGCTATGAACTCTATGAAGTTTAATTTTCAACGTAATATTTGACATACAGTGTCATTTATGAGAGTACTGTATTTGTATGTAATAATACTGTACTTTACATCTGTGTACAGAATACTTTCAATATCATCATGTTGTTCTCACTTAAACACACATTTAATTGCATTAATTGCAAGCAAAATTTTAACAGATTTGATTTTAATTAGACTAGGCTACACTGCACTGTAAAAAATGACTGACTTTTAGTTAGGTGAATGAGTCATGAATGAGTCTAACAATAGTCTTTGGTCTAACTACACAATGAATTAGAACAACTTGAACTTGAACAGAAATGAAAAGCCTGAAATAACATGTAACCACGCATAAAGTATCTCTTTTGTTTTGTGCGCATGCCCCAAAAATACTACGTCATGATGTCACTACTTCAGCAGAGTTTGAAAAATGCGCTGTATGCCATGTTTCTGTAATCGCGACGCGTGAGGGATCTTCGCTGATCAAACGAGAACAGAGGAGCGGTGCGTTTGGATGATAACAGATGAGACTTCCTGTACTGCAGATAATGAATCAAGTATAGTATAGTAAGTATATTCTTTATCCTTAATTTAGTCTTGCCATTCCTTCCATTCACACCCGGCAGTTCTTGCTATCTGGACTCGGGAGGTGAATTAATCGTGTCCTATAATTTATCTATGAATGCATTCTGATATAGGAATGTTATGGCGTGTGTGGACCATGAAATTTGGCTGCTGAAAATACAATATTGTATTTTTAACTAAACGATTTAAAGTTCAATTTAACACTACTGAACAAAATTCAAAGATTCGATCTTGTAATATTTAATGTATATAATCAATATTATAACCACCAGTAATATTCAATATATCAGCCACCTCTAGAAATAATGTTGTTGTTTTTTTGTTTTGTTTTTTTGCATTTGAAGAGCGAGATGTTCCATTACTGGTTGTGTTTGTAATATGTAATATTTTTTTACTTATCTGGAGTTATTCATTTTGCAGGATCAGTACAGATTTGTTACTGGAGATACAGTGTAGAAACACGTGATGCTAGAAGGAAGTCAGCTCACCCTGATCACACATGACAAGCTAAAAGTGCTGAAGGAACATCTCCCAGCGTTCTACTACGATGTTGCCCTGATGATTGCGGTAATTCACCTCTTAGGTGATGCAGATGTGGTCAAAATTTAATACACCTTGCAGAATAAACTGCTTCATCAGAGCAGAAATTGCAATTTTTTAATGAATCTACCCCTCTACCCTCTTACTGCTTAAATTATTAACATTTTGCAGATACTGCAAGGTGTATATAAACTTTGGACTGCAACTGTGTCTATTGCTTTCACTCAGCTGAACCATTTATAATGACTGGATATGTTTTATAACAATTGTTCTTCTTTCTTTCCTCAAGGAATTTTTTTCTGACTTTCCTGCCTCTTTGGAACATTTCACAGAGACTGTGGAGAGATGGTGTGCAGCTTCATGACATTTGAAGTTTACTGCTGATGGAGAGCTTCTGGGACACTGACAAACACCACTTCCCAGCAAGTTCATTTGGAGTTAAAAAAAAAAAAATTATAAATGACTTTATTTATTTAGTCAAACTTGCATTCACTAATGCTGGAGTAAGATTTTAGAAGAAACCTTTTGGTCCTGTTTAATGTTGGTGCTAGTAAAGCTTTGAGAATTTATGACCTGGTTTCAGGTCTTAGACTAAACCAAGATTAGGACATTTAAGTCATTTTAATTAACATTACTGCTGTGCATCTTGAGACAAAACAAAGGCACTGATATTTTTAAAGATCAGTCAGTGCAAGTTTCTTTCAGTTGAAACAGCTCAGAATTACATTTTAGTCTGGGGCTGGTCTTAACAGTTAAATTTCAAGATTTCTAGAGTTGGATGTGATTAAGTACTGCTGGCGTACACAAGTTCTGCACTATGAAAAATACCTAAAACAACAACAAAAGAACTAATCCTAATAGTAGAGCATCAAGTGAGAACAGGATGTTACATCACTTATTTTGGGTTTTTCTTTTCAAGCTAATTCCCCGATTTCTCACAAAGTCTCTTATGTTTTGCACGCTGCGTCTTGCCAAAACAGGATCCTCAGCAGTTTTACACTACTGGCACTCAGTCATTGTAGCCAGTTTTCCTTTGGCTATATGTGCCTTAAAATGCTTCACGATAGCCGTCACTTCAGCATTTGACCAGCACTCTCTTTGTCCTCTCCGTGGGTTTTCTATTTCATCCTCACTCTCATTGTCTGTACAAAAAAAAAAAAAAAAAGAAAAAACATGCTTTAGGAAATTCTGACTAGCTTGTACTTACAGTGGAGATCAAAATTAGAGAACAACCTAGAGTTTCCTAAATTTCAAAGTCAATGCTTAGTCCTACTTGAAGTTATCCTAACAGGAGCAGAAGGGCAGTTTTTTAACCACATTTTTAAATGAATTGTATTGTATCATATTATAGGTGTTATGCTGCATTCACGTGCTATCGGAATTATCATAAATACAAGCTTCCTAGTCGGAAATTGGACATGAACAACCTTAGAGAGGCCTTATATGGCCAATTTCCAACTAGGAAACTCGTATTTACGATAATTCCGATAGCATGTGAATGCAAGCATTAATCCTTCACTTGGTGCTAATTATATGACAAACCCAATTTAACTGGCAGGTTAATCTAATTTGCACTGCAAGAGAAATTAATCATTCCAAATCTGTGCTTTCTTGAATATTACATCTTTACAATGACAGTAATTAATTCAAGTCCCCCAAAAAGGCTGGTTGTCCACGCAAGACAAATGCACAGGAAGACAGGATAATGCAGAGACTCTGAATTGGTTCAGCACTGCAGCTGGAATTGCTTGTCAGTTCAGTGCTGAGCAGGGTAAGGATCTGCTCGGCACATTTAAAAGAAGTCAAACTGAAAACACACACTACTGTGACCAAACCTCTCATCAGAACAAAGAATCAAAAGGCTAGACTCACCTTTGCTGAGAAGCATGTTGTGTGGAGAGAGGAGAACTGGTCTAAAGTTCACATAGTGATGAGAGGAAGTTTAATTTATTTGGGTCAGATGGGAAACATTATATTATGTTTCGGCGAAATGGCCGGACCAGAGTCCTGATCTAAACCCAGCTGAAAATCTCCAGAAAATCCTAGGCGACAAAGTTATGGCTGAGAAACCCACTACAGTTAGAAGTCAAGTCAAGTCACCTTTATATAGCACTTTTAACAATACAAATTGTGTCAAAGCAACTGCACAATATCAAAATAGGAAAATAGTGTGTCAATAATGTAAAATGACAAGATTAAACACTCCATTTTCAGTTAAAGGCATTTCATTATTGAATTCAGTGATGTCATTGTCCAGCTCAGTTCAGTTTAAATAGTGTCTGTGCAATCAGGTTGATGATATCTCTGGAAATGAAGTGTCCCCAACTAAGCAAGCCAGAGGCGAAATGGAGAAAAAACCTTGTGAGAAACCAGGCTCAGTTGGGGGGCCAGTTCTCCTCTGGCCAAATGAACCAGCAGTTCAAATCCAACTGCAGCAAAGTCAGATTGTAAGGGCTCAACTGGTTCCAGTGGTCTTTTCCCGATGGCTGTCTAGGTGACTAGGTCCTCACTAGGGATCTGTCTCTGGGGCTCATCTAGGTGTCCTGGTCTCCGCTGACGTTCAGGGCTGTAGAGGTCGTCTCTGGGTGCTGATCCACCATCTAATCCAAGCGTTATAGCCCCACCTGGATGGTCTATAATGCCACTGCGTGGATGCATTTGAATGTGTTTCACTTGTGTTTAGAGATTATTGCCAGTGGGAAAACTACAATGCAAGGACCCCAGATGATTTATTGTGGAAAGATTTCCAGCCTCATCAGATACCTGCGGCCACATGTAAACTTGATGTTGTTATGGGAGATGAATGGTTTGATTGGGAAAAACTATTTCGTCAGTTTTTAAGTCCCATTCCTTCGGTTCAAGAATTAAGAGATTTGTATGATAGGTCGAGTTTACGTCATTGTCTGTACCATAAAATAGTCCATGCTGTTGGCCCTGAGTGATACACCACTGATAAGTCTAAACAGGGTTCTGACTGTTCTGACTAAGAGTATTGTAACGCTAATATGACTGCTTCCACCGAGTATTACTCTCAATTGAAATCCCAGTGGCCTAATAAGAAGAATATTAATGATTTCTTGAGGCAGGTTAAGACTACTGAGGTGTTCGCAGGATATGAATATTTGAATTCTTTGTGGCTTTGATAGACATGGTCCAGGTTTTTGTCGGAACCTAAAGAACCCACGGCTTTGGTGTTAGCGTGTATGCTTGCTTTTACGGTAGGAGCGATTTTTACGGATGTGACAGATTCTATAGATGAATTTGTGGAAGAAGCCAGGAAAGATTTTGTTGCAGCATCAGAGGACGTGATTATGGGATTAATAAAATATGTGTTGTACGCCTTTGGAGGATTCGTAGTACTGGTTGTCTTATGCTTACTTGTGGATGTTGGTCCGCTGTTGTTTGTCCTATGTTTTTAAATCTGCCTACAGGACTGTGAACCCGATGGAGGAGGAGATGTGACTACTGAAGCTGATAAACAGCCTGCAACAGCAACAGTTGTGAGTGGAAGGGTTGGGATAGCCCCAAACATGGGGACTGGATTTATAGTATCCAGCATGTCCATGATGGGGTGAAGAGACAATTGTAAACCGTCAGGGGATCATGCGTCACTACTCCACTTTCCGTAGTGACCTCACTTGGTAGACCAGACGTGGGGTATTTGACCCCACACCGGTCTAAAACGGGGGACTGAAGGAGTGGATCACAGATCTACAATGGCCTTCATAATAATATTAATTATAATATTTCTTGAATAATTATTAATCAAAGTTACATTTATGCATGTTAGAGAATAAGTTGAATATGGCTTTAGTCTGCCTTTTTACTCTCTAAGAAGCTGCTCTCATTGTGTGTGTGACCATGCTCGATAAGGTTTAGGGCTGAGGCAACCTTGAAGTAAGATAAGTGTTTCTCTGCGTATGTGTGTTAGTATCTGTCTGTACAGGGAAAAGTGCAGACAGTCCCAGGACAAACGTTGAGCTGCCGATGTCCAGTGTATCAGATGTAAAGTCTTTGGAGAGACGTATTCGTCTGACCTCTGATCACTTGTCACCAAAATAGTCATCAGAATATATGCTTCAAGCTTGCGTCCATATGTGGAAATTGTCTAAGTTTATCTAGGTTTTAGAACCAATCAGAATGTTGATGACTTATGCATTGACGCAATTAGCAACCTCTGTTAGGGTATAATTGCTGGTGTTTATGAATTGTAAAGCAGAGCAGCCTACGAACTCCATCGAGACTGTTAAAGCTGACTTCTGCAGATTAAACTGCAAACTATTTCTTCAGTAAATTTCTTCAATTGAATCGCATCTCTTGACTCCTGGTTTTCATTCAACACACCTGGTCCTTGGGTTTTAACTGTAAATTCCCCAACAAAGCTGTGAAGTCTGTCAGCGCACAGCCCCACAGAAACCACCCCCCAGCCCCTTGATTCACTGCCCATTATAGAGGTACCTTTTGAGCGCATAGGGATGGACCTGGTTGCCAATTGCCAAAGTCAGCTCGGGGTCATGAGCACATCTTGGTCATCATGGATTATGCCACATGGTATCCTGAGGCCATTCCACTCCGAAAAGCCACCTCCAAGAGTATTGCCAAGGAGTTGACAGACCAGGTTACTCCATTTGTCTCCCGGCTTATGGCGGGCATGTGCAAGTTGCTAAGGGTTAAACAACTCCGTACCGCGGTCTACCACCCCCAGACAGATGGGCTGGTCGAACGATTCAATCAGACTCTTAAGAGAATGCTGAGACGTGTGGTAGCTGACGACGGACGTGATTGGGACCTCATGATTCTGTATGTGCTGTTTGGGGTTCGGGAGGTTCCACAGGCTTCGACTGGATTCACTCCCTTCGAGCTACTGTTTGGGCGACAGTCACGAGGGCTCTTCGATATAGCCAAAGAAGCCTGGGAAGGCCAAGTCTCCCCATACCGAACTCTGATTGAGCATGTGCAGGAGATGAGGGAAAAGATTGACAGAATGATGCCCTTAGTGAACCGAATCCCAACGGGCTCAACAGCGAGTGTACAACCGCCCCACTCAGGCATGTGAGTTTCACCCAGGAGACCGGGCATTGGTACTAATTCCAAATGCTGCTTGTAAATTTCTTGCATCCTGGCAGGGACCGTATACTGTGACAGAATGAGTGGGGCCAGTAAATTATCGAGTCCACCATCCAGAACGACGACGGGCCAAACACAACTTTCAGCAGTCCAAAAGAAAGGGAAAAAAAAACAAAAACAAAAAAAAAAACAACTAGCTACGTGTACTGTACTGGACTAACTGAGACTTGTCATGGCACTTGTATACTGCTGCACTCTCAATGGTCTCATTGCTTCTATTGTTCTCATTTGTACGTCGCTTTGGATAAAAGCATCTGCTAAATGATTAAATGTAAATGTAAGAACTGGAAGCCCTAGTAAACAGTTTTTCATATGTGTTTTCAGAGACCCCGGGCCGGACAGACATCCTCTCTCATGAGATTCTCAAACCACCTAACATTTTTAACATAATTAACAAATAAAGAAAACAAGCAAATACCAAATCTTTGAAATGAAAAAATGTCTTTCGTTTTGTTGGGAGGACACAACGCAAACAATTTGCGGGTTCCGTTTGGAATTTGTTACAGGTGTTGTATGGTAAGCGCCAGAGTCAGTATGAACAGGTCCAGATATGAGGACGACTCTGCAACATTACACTTGGCTCAAGAAAGTGGGCAGAAGGCAAATAAGCTCCCTCGATCTGAGATTGAAAAGATTATTTCAGATAAGGTTGTGACCGCAGTCGAGCAGTCTTGACTACAATGATGGAAGAGATGTGTAAGTCAGCACCTGTGTTGATCCCACCAGACTTTAATAAAAACTTTAGAGTGCAAACCGATGCGAGTGAGATCGGTTTGGGAGAGGTACTGACACAAGAGTCTGAAGGAGAAGAACATGTGATAGCCTATGCTTCCAGACTGTTGAGAGGAGCAGAAAAGGTGTATTCAGTTTCAGAGAAGGAGTGCTTAGCTGTCGTGTGGGCGGTAGAGAAATGGAGACCATACATCGAGGGTCGGCCTTTTGAAGTGGTGACTGACCATGCAGCATTGACATGGGCATTCCAAGATCCCAAACCCACCTCCCGTCTCACATGTTGGACTATACGACTACAAGGTTTTCAGTTCACTGTCAAATATCGAAAAGGCCAGTGCAATGTTGTTCCAGATGTCTTATCTAGAACCCAAGGAAATATTGTCCCATCTGATATGCTCGCAGTTGTAGAAGCCACCAAGACCACAGCATTCTCAGTTCACAGTCCAGTAGATCTCGCACAAATTGCTGCTACACAACAAAAGGACATTGAAATCCAGGAGCTAACTGGGAAGGCTAGTTCGCAGATGGATCATGACCCTTCACGAGAACGTTACTCTTTGGAGAATGGAATTCTGTTCCGCAGTGTTCCCGATGGTCAGAAGGGGCTGAAACTCCAGCTAGTTATTCCTCAGAAACATCGTGAAGAGTTCTTACAGTATGCCCACAACAACCCATTAAGCGGTCATCTAGGAAGGCTAAAGACACTTCTTAGACTTCTTGAAATAGCCTATTGGCCTACTTTAAGAGCGGATGTGTGGAAGTACTGCAAAGAGTGCCAGATATGTCAAAGATACAAGCCTTCATTCACAAAACTATCTGGATATTTACAGTCCACACCAGTGGTCTGATTTGATTTGATGGGCCCTTTCCCGAAATGTGTCAAACAAAATGAACACCTGCTGGTTGTTGGTGACTACTGCTCTAAGTGGGTAGACCTGTTCCCTTTGAGAACAGCAAAAACCCCACAAATAGCGAGGATCCTAACAGAGGAAATTTTTACTCGGTGGGGGACGCCTGCTTATTTAATGTCAGATCACAGGGCACAATTCAGCTCTCATCTACTTAACTTAGTTTGCAAGCAATGGGGGGGTTGGTGATTCATAAATTGACTACAGCCTGCCATCCCCAAACAAATTTAACAGAACGCATCAACCACACACTCAAGACAATGATCGCTTCCTACGTAGGGGACCAGCATCGCCAGTGGGATCGATGGTTGCCGGAATTCAGGTTTGCAATAAACCCCCCGGGGTCGAGGCCCACACCAGTGCGGTCTGTCTCGTATTTTCTTTATGGCCGCGAAAAGAACTAAAAATACTCCATGAGTTTTGATCATACAGATAAGAATAAGGTATTGTTTGAAACAGTAAAGGGTCTACTTTAATTTGTGTATAGTCATAATAACAGCAAAACAATGTGCTTTTAAAAAATAAAGAAAATAAACAGGGTGTGTTCTCTGCCGGCTCTGTCTCTTCACAGACACGTAAATAAAACAACATGAATCTCCGTGCATACTCACCTCAAATACATGAGAAATATATGTATAGAAGCTTGAAATGTCTACTTTTAAATGAAGTTAAGTCACGGCCAAACCAAATATTCTCTGTTAAAGTAATCCGTATGAAACCAACGCAATATCCAGTTTCCCCGTCTCAACTCATTATATCTAATGCGGTCACGCCCACGCGCCGATCACGCTTTTCAGATTCAAACATCCACGTGAGACGTGAGCGAATGTAAACGCCCACATCGCCTCCGCGTAAACAAACAAGTTCATCCCGGCTACTTTCTGTTTCTGGAAGAATATCTGCTGAGAGAAATATCCCTGAATTTCAAAATGTTTTTTTTATTTTATTTTTTTTTATTTCCTTCAGAGCACATAAACAATATCCACTATGGAAATGCCAGGTTTGTGATGTTCATTTATATATTTCAACAAAGTACACAATGCCATTACTTGAGTGAAAGTACAGATACTGCTGTTCAAATATTACTCCATTACCAGTGAAAGTTGAAAAGACAGATTTTTACTTAAGTAAAAGTACAGAAGTACTTGCTAATAAAAGTACTTAAGTACCAAAAGTAAATTTATTTTTTTTATGTCAATGCACTGTTATATTATTGTTGTATGTAATACGTGCAATACCTCTGAAGCAACTTACAATACATTACACCTACTGAATACACTGACTAGCTTGTAGTATCTTTGGAATAAAGAGCTTTTAGAATGTTAAAAGCCTATGGGTGAAAAATATCAAACAAACAAATATGTAACACCCCTACCCACCCCCACTGTTAGGAGTTGGGACTTCAGTTTAGTCTGTTTCTTCTATCTGTTCTTGTTTTCCCTAATTTGGTTTTGTTCCGGTTTACCTCATTAGGTCTTTATTAGTTAATTAAGGTTAAGTCAGTTCACCTGTGTTTGGTCATTATCTCGTTTCCTCCCTAGTTTCAGTGTGCTTTATAAGCATTCAGTTTGAGTTCCACCTTTGTCGAGTCTTGAGTTACATTAAGTTACACTAATGTTATATTGAATGAATGAATGAATGAATGAATGAAGCATTTATATAGCGCTTTTATTGTGTATTGCTATACACCCAAAGCGCTTTACAATCATGTGGGGAGTCTCTCCTCAACCACCACCAGTGTGCAGCATCCACTTGGATGATGCGACGGCAGCCACAGGACAACGGCGCCAGTGCGCTCACCACACACCAGCTACAGGTGGAGAGGAGAGAGAGTCATAGAGCCAATCAAGTGGATGGGGATTATTAGGAGGCCATGATTGACAAGGGCCAGTGGAGGGAATTTGGCCAGGACACCGGGGTTACAACCCTACTCTTTACGATGAGTGTCATGGGATTTTTAATGACCACAGAGAGTCAGGATCTCGGTTTAACGTCTCATCCGAAAGACGGTGCTCATTTGTCAGTATAGTGTCCCCGTCACTATACTGAGGCGTTAGGACCCACACAGACCACAGGGTGAGCGCCCCCTGCTGGCCTCACTAACACCTCTTCCAACAGCTACCTAGTTTTCCCAGGAGGTCTCCCATCCAGGTACTGACCAGGCTCAGCCCTGCTTAGCTTCCATGGGCAACCGGTCTTGGGCTGCAGGGTGATATGGCTGTGGCACATTGAAGTTATGTTGGTGTTGTTTCATTTGTTCCTGAAACGATTATCACGATTAAAGGATCTGAATTCATCATTCCTTCATCTCCTCGTACTCCTTGAGGGCACAACACGTAACAGAAGACTCGACTGACACCGATAATGCTGACGGCTGAGGACAAGTTGAGGGGTCTGCGGCAGGCTGGCCGGAAGCTGGAGCGGTATGTGGAGAAGTTTATTGAGCTCGTTCCCCTACTGAACTGGCCTGACGCCTCGTGTGTGTGCTTTCAGCTGGGGCTGGACAGAGAGACTATCAGATGTGAGCCTCTTGTTTTTTAGATTTTCCCTGGTCGAATTAATCAATCTTGTTTTATCTCTAAATGGATCGAACTTCGAAGTTGTTGAGAAAGAAGAATTCCAGTCTCGCTGCCCAGTCTCCGCTGAAGCACGTCACGTCACGCCAGCTCATTACACGCCAAGAACCCCCACATACCACGCCAACAGTCTGAACCACCTGCCCAGCCCCAACCATTCGCATACCATCTGCAGCTCCATCGTGTTCCTCAGTCCAGAACTGTCCGCCACTCCCCCAAGCCTGCCTTCCGCAGAGAAGTTCCCGCCGCCGTTCGCGGCCACCGCAAGCCCGCTGTTGTTCCGTCCAGCTCCGCGCTTCCAGTGTATACTGTGGACAATGAAATTGATGTAAATACAGAGTGATAAGGAAGAAAAGAAAATCAAACCTGCTTTAAACTCAGCAACTTTTTTTTTTTTTTTTTTTGTATTAAGTGTGTGTTTGTATGTTAGTAATCCTATACGTTATGGAGACCAAATGACTCCACAAGGATAGTAATACCAGTAAATTTTGACATTGTGGACATTTTTAGGTCCCCAATGAGGAAACGGGTTTATACATCATACAGAATGATGTTTTCTATGATGACGAGATTAGGTACTTTTGTATGTAAGTGATTTTGTATTGTTCTCCAGACTCTTTCTAATAAGTGAGTTAAAGTGTTGTAGCTGTGTATAGTGTTGGGTTTTTCTTGTGCATAAGCAAAAAGCATTTTTGTGTATTTGTTTTAGAGATTTTGTCAATAAATGCAGAGGGTTTTCATCTTGTGTTTGTGTTGATTGTAACTAGGTAATTAAGAGATTTTTTTTTTTTTTTTTTAATAAAATTGTAAATAGTCTATACTAAATTTCAACTTCATTGCCAGAGATATATGACATTGAAGTACATTTAAATGACATTTAAGTATATTTTAGTTCACATTAATTGCTTATTGAGAAGTACATATTTACCATATTTCAAAGTACATATAAAATATACTAAAGTCCCACTTAAGTGGTTCAAAAATATCACTCAAAAGTTAAACTAATTGCATTTAATGTAATTTTAAACTGTAATGTATTTGCAATCAATTACAAATAACATGCATTTAGGTGGTTGAAAACATTACATTTAATTCATGCTTAAGTGTATTGTTAACTGACATTAAAATACATTTTAGTTATCATTAATTGCTTGTCAGTACATTAGTAGTACACTTTAACCATATTTTAAAGACACTAGAAACAATTATGAAAGTACATATAAAGATGTACTAAAAAGTCCCACTTAAGTGGTTTTAAACAATTCACTCAAAAGTTCAACTTACTGCATTTAATATCACTTTAAAGTTAATTACAAATACAATGTATTTAAGCGTCGAAAATAACATTTAATTTGCACTTATGTGTGTTCTTTTAAAGTACATTATTTCTGCAATAAGTACACTTTATAAAAGTATACTTAAGTGCACTTCTTTTTCACAAGGGTAGTCACTGAACAATTGTCACATTACTGTTTTAAACAGTTTAAACATTATTTTTGCACTTCTCATTCCTTCTAAATTTATTTCCACACTCAAGGTCCATTAGCCAAAAACACACAATACAAAATAATACACATTAAAAGAGACAGTTATACAATACTTTCTCATAGGGGACTGATACCACACCTCAGTAAGCCTATAGGATTTGACGATTATAATATTTGGCTTTATAATATAGGATTTGACATTATAATATCATTGTGTGAATCACCCAACAGACAAATTAATTTTATACATCAAATTTCTCATTAAAGCATATAAACATATAAAAAGATGTAAAATATTCTCTAAAAAGGTCTTTCATGATCTGATCTGAACATGTATAAAATTTTCTCACCAACATATTTGCTTGAGCATATACGATGTTGCCTATAAATATCATCATCATCACTCATTTCATTGTTAATGATATAACCCAAATATTTAGTTGTAGTACACACATTTAATACTTTTAAAATAAAAACATCCTACTGACCTTAATGTGTAGCAGTCACTCCTCTCTTCCTTCTCTGCTAATGTCTCCACTGCTAAAAGGACATACTGTCATCACAAAATTAACAATTTGTCTAACTCTCGCATGCTCTTTAAAACATTTTCCTCACTTCTTTGTCCTTCTCCTCCCCTCCTTCATCAACTCTAACAGCTGACGACTTTGCCATGTTCTTCATTAATAAAATTAAAACCATCAGTGCACAATTTTCCACATCACAATCTGTCAAGCACATCTTACCAGCAAACATACACTCGTTCACATCCTTCTCTCCACTCTCTGAAGCAGAAGTCTCCAAACTCATCCTTTCTAATCATCCTACTACTTGTCCGCTTGATCCTCTTCCATCTCATCTCCTTCAAGCCATTTCTCCTGCAGTTGTACCTGCACTCACTCACATCATTAACACATCCCTTCACACTGGTGTTTTCCCTTCAGAATTTAGACAAGCTCGTAAAACCCCACTACTTAAGAAACCCACCCCTCTTTTAGACAACTACAGACCGGTTTCCCTTCTTCCTTTCATTGCTAAAACACTTGAACGAGCTGTGTTCAACCAAGTCTCTGCCTTTCTCACACAGAACAACCTCCTCGACAGCAACCAGTCCGGTTTCAGAAGTGGACATTCAACCGAGACTGCCTTGTTTTCAGTTGTTAAAGCCCTAAGATTTCCAAGAGCGGATTCCAAATCTTCAATACTTATCTTGCTGGATCTGTCTGCTGCTTTTGACACAGTTAACCACCAGATCCTCCTGTCAACTCTATTGGTAAAGGGCATCTCAGGAACCGCACTCCAGTGGTTTGAGTCTTACTTCTCAAATAGTTCCTTCAAGGTATCTTGGAGAGGTAAGGTGTCTAAGTCGCAACATCTAACTACTGGGGTGCCTCAGGGCTCAGTTCTTGGACCACTTCTCTTCTCTGTCTACATGGCATCACTAGGTTCTGTCATTCAGAAACATGGTTTTTCATACCACTGCTATGTTGATGACACTCAACTCTACCTCTCATTCCATCCTAATGATCCGATGATAGCTGCTCGCATCTCTGCTTGTCTAACAGACATTTCTTGCTGGATGAAGGACCATCACCTTCAACTCAACCTGGCTAAGACAGAACTGCTGGTGGTTCCAGCAAACCCATCGTTTCATCACAGTTTCACCATCCAGTTAGGCACATCAACCATAACTCCTTCAAAAACAGCCAGAATCCTTGGAGTTATGATTGATGATCAGCTGACTTTCTCAGATCACATTGCTAAAACTACCCAGTCCTGCAGATTTGCTTTATTCAGCATCAAGAAGATCAGGCCCTTTCTTTTGGAGCATGCTACACAACTCCTTGTTCAAGCTCTTGTTCTGTCCAGGCTGGACTATTGCAATGCTCTCTTGGCAGGTCTTCCAGCCTGTAGTATTTGGACCAATCAGACACACAATTTTGCATTTGATTTAACAAATCAATTAACAAATAGTCACAGACCCCTCACCCGATACTCAGACTGGGTGCCAGTATGCCTGTCAATGACTTCAGGCCCCCGGTTCCATGGCAACCCATCAGATAACACTAGTTTTATTGCTCAAAGGAATGCAAGCAGAGCATAAAAATGGACTCTTCTCTAATTAATTCATAGAAAAACCTTTCTTTGAATGAACACACATATCATTCAGGTCATTGTGTATATTATTACAGTTCTTGTATATGTTTTTGTGTACTGTATACTGTTTTATGCATGCTTATGATAGATCACTTGTTAATATCACTTTAACTCATACCATGTTTGGTCTCTATCAATTCGTCTTCGGATGATCTAATTGAGAGTAAATATTACATGTTGATACCTATGCAACATATTAGTGTCCTAAGAATCTTTAATAGTTTGTATATCAACTTCCAATCCAACCCCTTTGCAAATTACCATGCTCTCAGACAAAGGGTCATAAAACCCCCCCATGAATTTTCCGCTTGGAAATTCAGCCTTTCTCATTGGTCAAGCCCATCCTGAGAGGCGTGACTCTTCTCAGACCTTAAAGGGCTCACGCACAGTTCCGCCTTCTCTCTTCTGCAAAAGCTCTTCTGCTAAATCTCCAGATTGCTGCCCTTGTGGAGAGCCTGAGCTGGTACCGGCGTGCCCGGTGGGCTCCAATATATCCCAGTCTGCTGTTCTTATCAAGGCAAGGCAAGTTTATTTATGTAGCACATTTCATACACAGTGGTAATTCAAAGTGCTTTACATAAAAGGAAGTGAAAAAGTCATAAAAAGTCATAAAAAATTACAACAAAAAAAAAACAGGGAATTAAAAAATAATAATAATAAAAACAAGATATAAAAATTTAGTTAAAAAGAATTTAAAACAGTTAAGAATAGAAAATGATTATACATAGTGCAATCAGTTCGGACGTAGCACAGTGATCATTTGACAAATGCACAGCTAAACAGATGAGTTTTGAGTCTGGATTTAAATGTGGCTAATGTTTTAGCACATCTGATCTCATCTGGAAGCTGGTTCCAACTGCGGGCGGCATAATAGCTAAAAGCGGACTCCCCTTGTTTTGTGTGAACCCTTGGTATTTCTAACTGACTCGATACTAATGATCTGAGTGGTCTGTTAGGTTATATTCAGTGAGTATATCTGCAATATATTTAGGTCCTAGGTCATTGAGTGATTTGTAAATGAGTAAAAGTACTTTAAACTCAATCCTAAATGTAACCGGAAGCCATCGTAAGGACCTGAGGACTGGTGTGATATGCTCAGATTTTCTGGTTCTAGTCAGAATCCTGGCAGCAGCGTTCTGGATTAGCTGCAGCTGTCTAATGGTCTTCTTTGGAAGGCCGGTGAGGAGACCATTACAATAATCCACCCTGCTGGTGATAAAGGCATGAACAAGTTTCTCCAAGTCTTGACTGGACACAAAACATCTAATTCTTGCAATGTTTTTGAGATGCTAGTATGCTGATTTAGTTACTCAAGGTATTATTTAGAGTCAAGGTATGCATTCACCTTGAGAACTTCAAAGTTCTGGCACATCCAACAGTTTATTTCATCAATGCATTGGCAGAGGGAGTCAATGGGGCTTAGTCATTTGGAGATAAGGCTAGGTAAATGTGGGTATCATCAGCATAGCTGTGATAGGCAATTTGGTTCTTTCACATTATTTGACTTAGTGGGGGCATATACAGGCAAAACAAGAGTGGTGCAAGGATTGAGCCTTGTGGGACTCCGCATGTCATGGACGTCCACTTAGACTTATGCTCTCCTATACTCACATAATAACCTCTCCCTTCTAAGTATGACCTGAACCATTTGAGTACCATCCCAGAAAGGCCGACCCAGTTTTCCAGTCTCTCTAGAAGTATGTTATGATCAACAGTGTCAAACGCAGCACTGATATTTTGCCAGAATTGGAATTGAAGAGAATATAATTTATTATCTTAATAAGCGTGATGCATGATGATATCATTTGTTACCTTAATAAGCTGTGATGCGCTCGGACACCAGATTGAAAATTGTCCAGGTAGCCATTTGAGTTTAAGTAGTTGTTCAGCTGATTAAAAACTACCTTTTCAATCATCTTACCTATGAAAGGAAGATTTGATATTGGTCTATAGTTGCTCAACATTGTGTTATCAAGATTGCACTTTTTCAGAAGGGACTTAACAACTGCAGTTTTCAGTTATCAGATACTGAGAAGATGAGAATGTGAGCTAGAACGCTTCTGGACCCTTACGTTTTTGTGCCAGGCCTTGCAGCCTTGACTTTCCATTCAACCAAAGGTCCTCGGACCTCAGATGATCTCTTTCTTAACTCTTTTTCACGTTCTACCTGGGAAGGAACTCCCAATCACCACCGAGCCAGAATAACATCTTTTGGAATTCATCACTCTTCAACCCAGAAGAATGTGATTGCGAGTCCAAAACCTTGAAACCATCAAGATTTTTCATCCGAGACTGCATTCTGGACACTCGCCAACAGCCAAGGAAGTGCAAGTACGGTACATCTAACTAAACTAAACAGAGGTTTATTATAAGTTATAGACCCTGTTATAAACGTCGCTGATGTTTTACTCAGGTGGTTAACTGACTCTTTCCATAACTGCATTCTGTTTTCTCTAATGGCTTCATTCATCCACTTTAGCTCCCCTTTTGTAAATACGCGTGAGTGTATGTATGTTTGTTTGTTTGTTTAGATTAGTTATCTGTGTTAGCGTTTAGTTAATAAAAGTTGTTGTGCACAAATTACATGAGTTTCTGATTCTGCCTTGCAAATTAATGTCCCTTTACAATTTTTGATCCTTACTACATGCTCTAATGCATTAATACTTAGGAAAGTATTTTCTATATGAACTTACACTGAATGTTCGCTGGACGAACAGATCAGTTGATGGTTATTACTGTCAGCCGATATAAATAATTGTAATTAATCATAATTAATTGTAATTATTTATATACATTTCCCTTTTGAGCTGATTTGCTACAAGCCAGTTCTATCAAACCTTTACAATTAATCCAGAATGCGGCAGCAAGATTAATTTTGAATGAGCCAAAAGGAATGCACATCACACCTGTTTATCAATTTGCACTGGCTACAAATAGCTGCTCGCATAAAATTCAAGGCATTAATGTTTGCCTACAAAACCAGCCCTTTACCTAAATTCATTAATTCAGACTTATGTGCCCTCTAGAAGCTTATGTTTTGCAAGTGAACGTCGCTTTAGTGTGCAGACACAAAATCACTTTCACGGACTTTTAAATTAAATGTTCCCTCCTGGTGGAATGACCTGCCCATCTCAATCCGAGCTGCTGAGTCCTTAGCTATCTTCAAGAATCGGCTAAAAACACATATCTTCCATCTTTATTTGACCCTCTAACTCTAGCTCTCTCTATTCTAATTCTATTCTTTAAAAAAAAATAAAAAAAAAAAAAATAAAAAGCTTTTCTAATCTTTTTGTATTCTATTTATTTTCTTTTTATTTATTATACAATTAACAAAATCAAAAAGGCCTCTAACTAGCTTGCTTTATTCTTTTTCTATTCTATCTGTTTTCTTTTTATTATATAATAAAAAAAAAAACCTTGCTACTTGTACTGTGTTAAGCTAACTGAGACTTCTTGTAGCACTTGCATATCATTGCTCTTTTGTTGATTTGGGTTGCTTCCATTGTCCTCATTTGTAAGTCGCTTTGGATAAAAACGTCTGCTAAATGACTAAATGTAAAATGTAAATGTAATACTTGCCCTGATAAACTTCTGTTCACCAGTTGGCACAAAATGCAATATTTCCTGATAAAATGCAATTAAACTTAATTTCATACACACAAAGACAAAAGCCAGTTGCATTTTGTAAATAGAAATGTAAAGTCAGCACTTTGTGCACAAAATTCTAAACCCACAACTGATTTCATGCACAAAAGTTCCTTCCAAGGGTAAATGTGTTGTGTTCGCTCCACATCATGATTCAATATGTCACAAAATGCATTCTGTGAATGCAGTGCTGATTCTGTTTGTTTCATTTATGAAAATGAAAACAAAATGCATTTTCTCCACAAATTTGTTTTGTATATTTAGGGCCCGAGCACCGAGGTGCAAGGACCCTCTTGGAATTGCTCACGTTTATTCTTCTTCTCCTTCTCCAAAGTGAATTGCATTTTTGAGGGCCTAAACATGCTCCAAAACTCATGAAACTTTGCACACGGGTCAGAACTGGCGAAAATTTACATCTGATATGGGTTTCAGAAGTGGGTGTGGCAAAATGGCTCGATAGCGCCACCTATAAAATTTCAAAAGAGTGCGCCTCGAGCTACGTTTTATGTACATGCACGAAAATTGGTACACACGTGTAACACACCATTACCTACAAAAAAGTCTCTTGGTACAAAATCCAGAACCCAACAGGAAGTACGTTATTTTGAATTTCCTGTTCAATTTTTGTGCAGTTTTTGCAATTTCCAGGCTTCGTACTTTGACGAACTCCTCCTACAGTTTTAATCGGATCATCTTCAAATTTGCTGAGTGTAATCATAAGGCCTTTGCGATGTTAAATTGTGAAGATCTAGAGTTTTCGTCAAGGGGCGTGTCCCTGGGGGCCTGACAAAGTTTGATGTTTCACCATGAAACAGGAAGTTGCTGTAACTCAGGCAAGCAATGTCCGATCTGCCCCAAACTTCACACGTTTCATAGGAGTTGAGTCCTGAACACATCTGCATGCTCATATTCAGATATAGTCATAGCGCCACCTGCTGGCAACAGGAAGTGCACATGTTTAACACTGTTATGGACTCCTAGGAGCATATTAAAAAGTGTCAGCAAGTGTTAAATAGGCTGGTAACATGCTAGGAACATACTAAAACATGCTAGCAACACTTAGCTAAGTGTTAAAGCATGCTATTAATGCAGTGAAACAGGAAGTTGCTGTAACTCAGGCATGCAGTGTCCAATCTGCCCCAAATTTAACAACTTTGATAAGAGGCCTGTCCTGAACACATCTACATTCCCGTATTTGGTTATAGTCATAGCGCCACCTGCTGGCAACAGGAAGAGACATGTTTAACACTATAATGGACTCCTAGGTGCATATTAAAAAGTGTCAACAAGTGATAAATAGGCTGGCAGCATGCTACAAGCATACTAAAACATGCTAGCAACACTTAGCTAAGTGCTAAAGCATGCTAGTAATGCGGTGAAACGGGAAGTTGCTGTAACTCAGGCATGCTGTGTCCAATCTGCCCCAAATTTAACAAGTTTGATAAGAGGCCTGTACTGAACACATATACATTCCCGTATTTGGTTATAGTCATAGCGCCACCTGCTGGCAACGGGAAGTGACATGTTTTAGACTGTGATGCACTATTAGCAACACAGTAAAATATGCCATTGTGTGCTAAACATGTTAGTAACATGTTCAAACATGTTAGCAACACTTAGCTAAGTGCTAAAGTATGCTACTAACTCCATCAAACAGGAAGTTGTTGTAACTCAGGCATACAATGTCCAATCTGCCTCAAACTTCACATGTTTGATTACAGTCCTGGCCTGAAGACATCTACATGCTCACATTCAGTTATAGTGATAGCGCCACCTACTGACACCAGGAAGTGACATGTTTTACACAGTGATACACTTTTAGCAACACTGTCAATTATGCCATTGTGCGCTAAACATGCTAGACTAATGGTCAAACATGCTAGCAACACTTACTAAGTGCTAAAGCATGTTATTAATACCATGACACAGGAAGTTGTTGTAACTCATGCATACAATGTCTTATCTGCCCCAAACTTCACACCTTTTATAATAGTCCTGGCCTAAACACATCAAATGGCCAATATTCAGTTAAAATTATAGCGCCATCTGCTGGTGACAGGAAATGACTTGTTTCAAACTAATTTTAACACGCAATGTCCGATCTGCCCCAAACTTCACACATTTTATAATAGCCTTGGCCTGAACACATCTAAAGGCCCAATGTCCAATCTGCCAATTCAGTTATAATCATACCGCCACCTGCTGGTAACAGTAAATGACTTGTTTTACACTAACTTAAACATGCAATGTCCAATCTGCCCTAAACTTCACATGTTTGGTAAGAGTCCTGGCCTGAAGACTTCTACATGCCAAAATTCAGTTATAATCATAGCACCACCTGTTGGCAGCAGGAAATTTGGCATATATAAATGACTTTTACATATTCCTCCTATATTTACCACTTTAAAAGCATATTGCCTGCTGTTCGCTGTTTTTCTATGGCCACGGGGTGGCGGTGAGCCCGGGTGCGAGGGCCCGTTCATCGCTGCTTGCAGCTTTAATTTCATTTTGTGATTCAGCATGTCACAAAGTGCAAGTTATGCATCGAAAGGGGTTTGTCTGCATCACAAAATATGTGAATGCAATGCATCATGACATGCTGTTTCAATATCAATGAAATCCTTCTGAACTTGAAATAGTGACTCCAAAAAAAAAAAATACAAAAAAAAAATTCTAAATCTAAATTATTTTTGTTAGTTTTTAAGTAACTTTATTCATAATTTTTACTTTAGTTTTATTATTTCGATTATTTTATTACTTTGCATTATTTTTCAGTAACTTTTCATTTTTACTTTTCATTATTTCATTTCAGTTTATAAAAGTGGTTTTTAAATCAAAGGTTCTTGTCTTTTTAGTTTAGAAAAAACACATATGAGACCATCTTAAGGTCTCTCTTCATCACAGATCTGGGAAAACATTCCCATTTATCCATCCGGACAATAGCCCTTCTCTACAGTTAAACTGGGATATGAAAAAGTATTTTAACATCCAAAACATTCCACACCTTTAACTGGTGTTTTAGTCCAAAATATGTCCATCTGAATTGCATCTGTATTTGTACTGGAACTGAATATCTTCTGGAAGATTTTTCTTTCCGTCTCAGTTTCAGACCACACGCACCACCAGAAGATGCAGATTCATGGTAAATGTTTTGTCGGTTTGAGTCATGAGTCCCAGCGGTCTCATCTGAGAACTCATATTTAGTCAATGTCAAAATGATTTGCACAAAGGCTTATTGTTTTTGTTTTTACTCTGTACAGAATGTCAACAGTGCAAGTGACCCGATGGAGCCTCAAATGCAAAATACATGAACAAACTCTTGAGCTGCACAAGCTCTATTTCATATGTTGTGTTCTGAAATGTGTTGATAATACAATACGAAGGTTTACATGCACTAATTTGTCAGTTGCAATGAATTCAATCCGATTTCAGACTCTGAAAGTTCTGTTTATATGAATCCATTTCACATATTCATTTACATGTACATTACATGTTTTCTGAACAGAATACCAGAATACCAGCACTTTCATAGCAAATATTTAGTAAATATTCAGTGACCAGTTTGTGAGACACAAATGACATGAGACATAAGTCATATGTCATAAGACATAAACATGCACATCAAGGTGTTTTGAATCCAGCTGAGAAAGTAGGATTCAAGCGTTTACTTCCTTTTTTTTCTCCAAATTGATTGGATTGTTTCGGATCAAGCTCAGTCAGATCGATTGAGGTGTTTACATGATGGCTTTTCAGTCCGATTGCTCCATCAATCTGATTTATTAATTATGTACATGTAAACATTGCTAGTGAGTTGCAGTCTAATAGATGATATAACAGACATCCTAGCTAATAGAAAAAACAGCATGTTCTCAGAATGTTTTGCTAACATTCCCATTAAGTTATGAAAATATTATTTCTAAATGTTTTTTGTTTTTTTTGTAACTTCCAATCAAATGTATTAACAATGTTTCTTCTTGGTTGTATGAACGTTAGAGGAACATTCAGTTGTATCATTTTGAAACGCTATGAGAATGTTACATTTAAATGTTCTCTCAACATTTAAAACATCCATTTTTTATATTTAAAGAACCCATTTTCTTGGTTATGCAAATGTAAGAGGAACATTCCATTCTATTATTTTGAAAATGTCATGAGAACATTCTATTGATATTACTGACAAATGTTATTGAACACAGTTCTGAGAACATACAAATAACATCATAAGGATGTTCCGACTTAAAGGGATACTCCACCCCAAAATGAAAATTATGTCATTAATCATTTACCCCCATGTCGTTCCAAACCCGTAAAAGTTTTGTTCGCCTTGGGAACACAAATTAAGATATTTTAGATGAAAATCGGGAGGCTTGTGACTGTCCCATTGACTGTCAAGGTCCAGAAAAGTATGAAAAACATCGTCAGAATACTCCATCTGCCATAAGTGGTTCAACCGTAATGTTATGAAGCAACGAGAATACTTTTTGTACGGAAATAAAACAAAAATAATGACTTTATTCAACAATTCCCTTCCGGCTGACACGGAAGAGCGTACGCATTTTGCGTGCAGTGGATACTCTCCAAAATGGAATTGTTGAATAAAGTTGTTATTTTTGTTTTATTGCCGTACAAAAAGAATTCTCGTTGCTTCATAACATTACGGTTCAGTTAGCTGGGACGGTAAGTGTTCTTATAAACAGCACAGAACATTGGATATGCCTGATAGCACGCAGAAACACTCTTCAGATTATGTGTTTCATCATAAATTACGCTCTCAGTGTTAATAGCAGATAAATCATGTTCATCTGTGCTAGATGAGTGTTTCTTTGTAGAGATGTTGACTTCACTTCCAGGAAGACGAGAGGAGGATCTGTGTTTGACAGATAGAGACGTGCTTGAGGTGGATGTGAGACGCTCGGCTCTGAGGGAGGTTTCGTCCATCACTCATATTTATTAACATGTTCTCTCTGCTGTCTCTAAAACTGATGAAGTGGACTGGGACGAGGAATGTGTTTAAATGTCACAGAGCAAACACACACACACACACACACACTCAGTCTGTGGAGGTCATCAGCCGCGGTGGGTTAATGGATCACAGATCCACCGCACCTCAGATCACTGTTTATTTATTAAAGTCTGTTTTCAGCAATCACACCCACCACAGATATTCCTGCTGAGCTTTTCCTGCTCTTCAATTTGAGTTGAGGTCATACATGCCATATTCCGTAAATCTAGTCTTCTATAATACATTTCATTTCTCAGTGTGAATTACACATAAAAATCAGTATGCTATTTTTGCTTACTTTTGAAGGATGCAAATCATTTTAGAGCTGACATTTATCATCTTACAGTTACAGTATGTACACTGTAAAAAACATTCTGTAAAATTTACGGTAAAAAAACGGCAGCTGTGGTTGCCGGAATTCTACCATAAAAAATACAGTAGCAACATTTTAGGTTTTACGGTTTTAACTTAAATTTACAGTTAAATACCATAATTTCATTAAATGATAAAATAATAACATATATAGAAGGCACACAGTGTCATTCACACAAACACTAAACACCATCATGGTGAGACTCATTAAACTGAAATATGCAATAAACATTAATTTAACAACATTAGATGTAACATACAACCCTTATAAACATAACTGATAAGAAAAAACTAAGAAGAAACATAGTTATTTCAAAGAAAAAACTTTGTCTGAAATGTCTATTACAGTTTTTCACCGTATATATTAGGGGAACTTACCGTTAACCATTTAACAGGTTTTTACTGTAGCATTTTCACAGTTTTTTACCGTTAAAATCACGGTCATTTTTTACAGTGATACTATATAGCAAATCTTGCCTGTTTATATTGTACCTATATTATTACAAAGCTTTATATATAAAATTGGATAATATCCCAGCTAACAGGAACGTTCTGGCAAGGATCCCTCAGAGTTATGAACAAACATTCTTGCAGTAATTTTAGTGGAATGTTTTTTCAAAGTTATCTGGTAATGTTCTCAATATGTTAGCTCAAAAGTTTTATTTATACATCATTCAATGAACATTTAATGTTCCATCAACGTTTGCATAACCAAGAAAAACATTTCAAAAACATTTAACTTGGGTGTTTTGAATGTTCAGAGAACATTCAGAAATACAATTTTATAACTTAATGAGAATATTAGCAAAACATTCTTAGAATATGTTTTTGTTTGCTGTGAAATTATCTACAACTTTATCCATATACATGCTGTATACTCACGGAAAATTATATATACTAATTATATAGTTGCAAAATGTTATTTATTGCTAAAGTAAATATATTATTGCACAGCTCTTTATACAGTACATAAAGCTGGATATATACAGTATCTCCTACTTTGTCCACATACATACAGTATACTCGCATAGGCCGATATACTATATAGGAAATCTTAACTGCCTTTTTTTTTTTAAATTTTGCATAATGTAACTATATCGTCACCCAGCTGTTCATATAAAGTTGGAAACAGAAGTATGTCAAACTTTATCAGCTTATTCGAGTTCAGTTGCTAGCTTAAATTATGTATAATCAAGCCCTATATATTATATGTTCCAAACAAACAATATTGCTTTAACATGAATAGTTAGTATTAACAGGGAATGTTCTCAGAACTTCTAGCAATGTTCTTTCAAAGTTATGAACAAAGGTTCTTCCAGGAACATTAATAGAACATTCGTGCAATGTTATCTGTGCTTTAATAATGTTTTCAAAATGCTAGCACCAGTGTTGGGGGCAATGCATTACAAGTTACGTAATCAGATTACTTTACTTTACTAACTAGTAAAGTAATGCATGACTTTTACATTTCCAAGAAAATATCTGAGTTACTTTTTCAAATCTTTTCCCATTTATTGACTGACAGCTCTCCTGTCCCTGCGTTGAGAGAAACTGTGAGTAAGTGCAGAGGCGTTTCCTTCAGCCGGAGGATTATTCATTTCACTTTTGGTGTGAAAGGGCCTTTACAGTCACCAAAAATGTAACTTTAGGGTTTGTTGTTATTGAAAATAAATAAGCAAGCCCAGCCCAGGTGACAAAAAGTAACGCAATATTATAATGCATTACTTTTAAAAGTAAATTTCCCCAGCATTGTTAGTTGGACGTTTGTTGAACATTTTTAAATGTTATTACTTGTTTCAGAACATTCATTGAATATTCAAAAGTAACATTTAAATGTTTAATCAATATTGCATACAAACAATATTACTTTAATTTAACATGAATAGTATGAGTTAGTATTAGTACTACCTTGAGACTGATAACGCTGTCTCTTTTGAGTGAGAGTGCCGTCAAACTGCTGATATTACTGAACGTTTAGTGAATGCTTGTCCTCCACAGAGGAACTATTGTCCACTTGAAGTTGCTCAATCCCGGTTTGCAGTAACTCGAGGTCTCTTCAATGCTAAGGTTCTCACTAACGCCCATCGCGGCTGCTGCATGCGCTCAGTCACGTATCCCTCCAACCCTCGGAGGAGAAACCTCCAGACCTCCATGTTGCTAAAACTGTATGTCTTGGCAGCAAAGTGGCGCGGGCGACTGTATGTGTGTGTTTTGGAGCAGCAGATCTCACAGGTGTCCGTTCGAGGACGTAACTCGACTCTGGGCTGGGATTCGCTCTTTTCCCCTGATTATATCAAACTCTATCTTACAAGCTCATTATGCTGTACTGAAGCGCTTGGGACGTCCCAGCGGCTAAGGGTTTGACCTTTGACCTGGGACTGTTTGATTTGGCACTGGCCTGTGGAGTGACGGGTCGCCTTGAGCAATGGGCTGATGGTTTTCCTGGCATATGATGCATTCAAACATGAGATAATCAAGAGAATAGAAAGGAAATACAATACTAGAATACTGCATGCAGTGGCATAAATTATTTTTCTAACTTGTAAAGAAAACAAAGATTATTGGCTATGTTTTAATTAAAATTTCACATGTAATTCGATGTGTTACTTGCTGTTTCTTTTGCAAATAATTCTGAAATTTTACTAGCAATTTCTGAGTGAAAACCAATTTCTGAATTGCTAAACCAAATTTTGTAGTGTGATAAAATTGCATGTGAAAAACTGTTTAAATAGTATTAATTGACCTCACTTCCATGTGATTTTGCCATCTGTTCATTATTTCAGACAGTTATTTTAGATATTTTACCAAATTTTGTTAAAAAACGTCTTAATTTGTCTGATCAAATAATTTTTTTTTTTTTTAATAGTTCTTTGTTTAAATAATTAATTCTATATCCCTACATACTTACATACACTACTGTTTAAAAGTTTGAGGTCAGTATGAGTTTTAAAAAAGTAATAATTTCATTCATCAAGGATGTATTAAATTGATCAAAAGTGACAGTAAAAACTTTTATAATGTTAAAAAATATTTTTACTTAAATGCTGTTCTTTGAACTTTCTATTCATCTGTGAATCCTGAAAAATAAAATGTATCACGGTTTCCACAAAAATATTGTGCAGCACAATTGGCTTCAACATTGATAATAATCAGAAATGTTTCTCGAGCAGCAAATCAGCATATTAGAATGATTTCTGAAGATCATGTGACACTGAAGACTGGAGTAATGATGCTGAAAATACAGCTTTGATCACAGAAATAAATTATAGTTTAACAGATATTAACATACAAAACAGCTATTTGAAATTGTAAAAATATATCACAGTTTTCACTGTATTTTTGATCAAATAAATGGACATATTTTTAAAACTTTAAATCTTACTGACATCAAACTTCTGCGCAGTCATGTGCACTCACTGTAAAAACACTACGTGTTCACCTACAATCTAGTTTTGTTGTGGTCCAGTGGGAAAATTGTCCTGAAAATTGGCTTATTAGATGATTGTTGTTCTATTCACTTGTGTAAATAACCAGGCATGAACTCTTAACTCTTTACATGCTGATTTAAACACACTGTGCAGCACAACAAAATGTGCCCTAAACAGAGACGCCTGCAGTGACATCAGCACTCGACCATCCTTATATTATGTGAGTCACTTAAAGTAATGTTTATGGAATGTTTATGGAATGAAAACACTCTGAGATCAACATTTCCCAGAATGTCCTCAGGATAGTTATTGATGAACATTTTAAGAAACATTTCTGTAACCTTTAAATAACGCTCTAATCACAACAACAAAAGTAGACAGTAGTTCTACTGTTCTTAGAATACTAAAAATAGACATTCAAATAACGGTATATTTTGAATGAAAATAAAGTTAATAGAATGATGTTACATTTAACATTTATTTAACATTCTAATGATGACAAGAAAACCGTACATTGTATTGCTTTTCAGACGTTTCAAAACAATGTTCCCACAAAGTTTTTATAACCTAAATCGGTCACCTGGGTAAATGCACTTGTGGTAGAACCACACTTTATGTAAAAATACTTATGAATACTCATGAGATCACGCTAATGTTACTCGTGGGTTCTTCAAAATGTGTACTGTAAATCTGTTTCAAAATGTTTTTGCCATTACTTTAATTCAAAATAATTTCACTCCATTTCTAAGTTACAAAATTCAAATATGTTTTTAAGTTAGTTTAATATGATGTAGTTCGAAATTACGTGTACAGTAAATTTGATTATACTTTAAAATTTAAGGCAGCAACTGATTTTCTAAAAGGACAAACTTTGATACATGATTGCATGAATCATTAGCGTCTGTAAAACATGCATGCAGTCATGGGTTTGTTCACTATACTGATGCTTGACTTAATTAAGTGCATGCACTAGACCTGAGCAATAATCCCTGTTATTATGGGTGGATGTTTATATCCAGGCTAGTTCATTGGACTTCCTCCAGGGGAACGAGGTCACGCTGGAGAGCAAAGTCACAATGTGCCGTCTTAGAAAGCGGCTGCTGTTGAATAACCAGTGCATGAGTCCTCAGATCAGTGCTTTGACTTTAAGACTCACTTTATGATTGTTTTAACAGCTGTTGGATGAGAGCGAGTCTGTGATCCAGAGAGGTTCTGCGTAAGTAGCACTGACCCTTTCTAAACAAACACACACACAGAGGCCACGCAGGTACGGACACACGTCAACCACAGCATCATTCACCTCATCTACTCCTTATTTATTTTGCGTTGCCTGTCCTGGTAAAACAAGACAAATGTTAATACAAAAATCTACTGCCAAAACACCATAAGTTAATATCTGTCTATTACATGCATATGCGTTATACAAGTCTATAAATGAACAAGATCTGTCTCTCTTTCATCTTGGTTGTGAACTTCACAGGAAATTGCTGTAAAAAGTTAAAACATTATCTACAAAGCTGGAAAAAAAAAACATTTTAGTACATAATTTAAAAAATTAAACATTAAAATACACTATTTTTGAGGACCCATCATTTTGTATTATGCTTAAATAAATTATATGTGAGAAAAAAATGGGTGAAGGTCTATAATTGTGGTGCCATTTAGTACTTTCACTTCTGGAAAATTAGGCTTACATTTCTGCTAATTACCAACATGCTTTTGCACTTATAGAATGTGACCGCATTGAAGATACAGTAAATTTCCTTCATGACAACGTACATATAAAAATTAAGTTAAAGCATTTATCTGTACTGAAAATAATTTGGTGTAGAAACAATATTCACTCAGAAATTGCAAGTAAATTTCTCAAACAATTACTTAAGAGATTACAAGTAACACTAAATTCTTATTTTCTTGCAAATTATACTCCAATAATCCAATAAATAATAATTTTATTTACAACTTTGATAAAGCATTTTTTACAATGTACAATGCTGAAAAAAAAACAGCTACACTTTAACTGAAAAAATAAACATTAAAACACTTTTTAGATCCGTCATTTGTATTATGCTTAAAATACATTCAGTATGTGCAATACGGGCCTTTCCTCAGCGCATTACCTACGTCTTACATCTTCTGTTAGTGTTAGAATGTCAACATTTAATAGAGGAAAACATGGTTTTAGCCTTTTTTGCCTCATTTTTTGCCATAATTTTTATAACAAGTGTTTTTTTTTTTTGGACAATCCCATCTAACAGGCCGAATGTTCTGACAAGGTTCTCTCAAAGTTATGAACAAACATTCTTACACTAACATTATTAGCATATTTGTTGAAAGTTATCTGTTCTTTCATAATGTTCTCAAAAAGATAAATTCATATGGCTCATGGTTTCTTTTAATAAAATGTTTTAGGTGCACATTTGTCCAAATCTTAAATGTTGTCTTTTAAATGTTACCGCTTGTTTCGGAACGTTCAGAGAACATTCAAAAGTAATGTTTTCATAACGTTTGCAAAATATTCTCTTAACATTCATAAAACCAAGAACAAATGTTTTTTTTTTTAAAAAGTCTGGACATTTCACAGAACATTCAGAAACAAAGTTTTTATAATTTAATTGGAACATTCTCAGAACATATTTTTGTTCGCTGCATCAAAACAGCAGATTTAAGAACAAATTCACTCCAAACAAATGCATTTAATTGAGCGGCTCTGTGATGTAGCCTGCATTCTGTCAGCTGTGTATGTTTTCCAGATAATGTGCACGTTTTCATTTTGCTAAAGAAATAGCACTGCAGAACATGCACCGCAACAAAACACAATGCAGCTATTGCCAGAGTTCCCGGGAGCTTTCAGGTCGGGCTTCACAAGAGCGAGCCCACACTGTTTATTTGTACTGGCAGCATGTGCGCACACTACCTAGGGGGTGGAGAACCTCCTTGCCCCCCAGAAACCCATTTGGATGGAGACTTGATGGGGCCTTGACTGTTGGGGAGTCAGCCAGAGTGCAGGCCTCTTTTAATGGTCTCACGGCGGAGGCACATTCCCAGCTCTGAGAATTGGAGCAGACACGCCGGCTCCTGTCTTAGCAGCTTTCACTCGGTGCGGTGGGTTTGATACGAGAGCAGAGTGTGTCTCGTTAGCCCGTCTCTGCCACCTGCCCTCATCACAACGAGCCTCGCATCCAAACCACAACTGAGCATGTGATCTATACAAATCAACCCCTCATCATTTAGTGAATGATCTAATACTGGAGTCGATCGGTGACGTCAAGACAGGGTTTCTGACTTTAAATGAGTTGCATTAGCAAAGTCTGAAAACGTCCAACCGATCTCCATTACTTAATTCAACCCCCCCCCCCAAAAAAAAAATTAAATACTGAAATAATGTACACATTAAAATCCCACTGCAAAAAGTGATGCTCTTCCTCAGTGTTTGTCTTGTTTTCCAGTACAAATGTCTTAAAATTCTTAAATCAAGATGCATTGACTAGAGAAGCAAAATGACAGAAAAATAAAGCAAGTTTGATGAAAAATTAGGTTATGGTAAAAAAAAAAAAAAAAAAATCTGCCAGTGGGTTCATAAAAATCATCTTCATTCAAAGGGAAAACGAATTTTAGTACCTCATTAACATATTTGTTCTTGCTTTAAACATAAAATTGCATTGTTTGATTATTCTGTAAGGTATTAACTTGGTCTTAAAATAGAATTAGACCAAATTGCCAAATTCAGCTTTTTAATTGTATTGTAGATATGCAGTACAGTGTAAAAGATTTCAAAATTTTATGTTTATTTATTTATTTTTTTGTGCTGCATTGAAAAAAAGTATTTGGCTCAATTCAGTTGTGAACTGAAAATAATAAATAGATCTCATTTCACTGAGACCTTTGAGACTTTGAGATCTTTATTGAAACTCTAGAAGAGACATGAGAGATTACATTTTTTCAGTAGATTATCTTATAAGCAGGAGAATTAAGACTAAAAGTCTCCATTTGGAGACTAAAAATGAATGCAGACAACAATAGCTCACATCATTTAATGAGATCTGTGACTTTTGCAGACTTTGGCATTTTGGCAAATCCGAGCATGATTTGAGACTTTTCTGAGATTTACTTTTTTCGCTCATGAGAATCATCTAAGAAGCATGAAAACTGAATCTCAGTTGAGATCGTAAAGATCTCATTTGTAACGTCTTTCCTCTGGGATGTCAGTGTTTGTGTGTGAGGGCTAATAATGAACTGAAAGCTCACAAATCCTCTAACAATCTGCTCTTCTGGCAGGTAGCAGATCTGAGTTTCTGCCAGATATCACATTTCCCTCAACTGGCAGGTTCTTCAAGTGAAATATCGCCCTCCATTTCTAAAAGCTAAACATTCACTTTACACCAGTCGTCCGTTAGAGTAATGACGGTAGCTTTGTAATTAACTTCACATCACATTCCAAAACGAGTAGGTTAAGCTGTTTGGGGTTCATCTGAACTTTCTCAGGCCACGAGGAACATTTGAAACGCTTCGTCAGCTTCTAAATATTCAACTTCATTTGTCTGTATGATGAAAACTACGAAAACAACAAGCAAGTTCAACACAATGCAAATAAAAATCAAATCAAACAGTGTAAGAAAACTGTGACTACATTAAATGTTGACTGTAAACAAAGAAGTAAACAAACACATACGCATTAAACAATCTTTATATGCTAAGTGAAACTGATGAGCATAATTCTATTGTTATAGAATTATGTTTTGCTTAAACCTCTGATGATCTTTCCTGGATAAAAGCCCAGGTAACAAATTTAGGTTATAAAAATGTTGTGGGAATATAGTTTTGAAATATTTCTAAAATGTTGAAATGTCCAGTTTTCTTTTAGTGATTAGAATGTTGTTTCAAGGTTACAACAACGTTTCAATGTTCTACTAACTTTATTTTTGCCCAAAATATAACGTTATTTGAATGTTTTTTTTTTAATAGTCTAAGAACGTAAAAGTGTCCAGTTTTCCTGACGTGATTTTACAACGTTACTCTTGGAGTAGACATACAAAAACATTTCTTAGAATGTCCATCAAGTAAAAATAACATCATAAGAATTTTCCAAAAATGTTAATCTCAGAACATTCTCTCAACATTATAACTAATATTTGATAGACATTCTCGTAAATTTATAAGAACATTCCATGAACATCACTTTTAGTGCATTTTGTCCTAACATTTATATATCTTTTTAAAATCGTTATTTAATGTTGTGAGAATGTTCCCTATTAGCTGGGTAAGTTTTATATATTTCACATAATTGGTGTAAAATGATGTAAAAAGTACGTAAGCGCAAATGTGCAATAAAGAAGCCACAATTGTTTTTGCAAAACAGTTTGCATGTTTTAACCTTTTAACTGTGAATGTGCGCTATCCAATTTTTATAATTCACGAACAAAAACATTTTGTAATATGATTTCAATGCACCATTTCCATGGTAATGCAATGTCTGATTTTAAAATAGCTTTCAAAGGATGAATTTTGAGATTTCAATTGATATATTTATCAAAAGCGTGATGGGAAAAAGGCAACAAAGAAAGACTTTTTGTGACAAAGGTCAGAACTAGATTTTTGAGGTGCATTCTTGTCATAATTCTACATAATTTGTAACGTGTAAAACAGTGGTAAAATATCCGTTAAGGAGTCTTAGACCTTTCCAATGATATATACACTGTAAAAAGTGATAAGTTGACTTAACTTAAAAAAATTCAGGAAACCCGTTGCCTTAAAATTATTAAGTAAATAATAATAGTAAAAGAAAAGTTAAGTGAACTTGACAATTCACTTAATTAAAAAAAAAAAAAAATTATATTTACTTAATAATTTTAAGTTAAGTCAATTTATCACTTTTTACAGTGTAGTTTGTTGTGATTAGATTAGGATTTATTTGTTGATGCCCACTGGCTTGGTAAAGATGAAGCGTTGCCTGTCCTGTGCAGTCTAAATGAGCAGAACTATATGAAACGGTTTTAGATTTTAAGGATGATGATTTTCTATGGCGGTCGGGAGTAGGCCCGTAATGTTTTCAGGCTGTATAAACCATGTCTCCGGAACATTGTGTTTGTTAGGTCATTCCCTTAAGCACCCTTCATCCTCACGCTGTTATTCTTTACTATCCCCTCCTCCGTTTGGGATCTACGGATCTTCTGCAACCTTTCACAAATTTCCTGGGCCTCTTTGTAACGGGTCGAGTCCTGCCACCGCATAATGAGGGCTGTTTATTAAACTTGCACACTTGATCCAATTTATGCATTTTTAATTTTTTCAAATAAATCGTTTAATTGTTAAACAAATAGCCTCATTATGCCTCTTCATTTAGTCTCTCCAAGAGTCACATTCAGTTAATACTCTGGCTTAAATAATGCAACAATGTGGTCGCTCTTATGATGTCAGAAAGATTAAAGCATGACTGCTTTCAGTGCATACTTAATAAAATATATACATAATATATATATATATATATACACATATATGGTCAGGTGTCAATTTGATACACACACATCTATATACAATGGAAGTGTCCAAACTGCAAATGGAATCTGAATTAAATATAAACTGTAAAAAAAAACAAAAAAAACACACATTACAGGAGTCAATTATGAAATTTACTAGCAATATCTGAGTGTAAACTATTTCTACACCAAATATTTAAACTTTACCAAACATTAATACATTAAAAGATTCACTCAGTTGACCATGAATATTGATGTTTGAAATGTACATCTACTTTTATGCTCAAATAATAAACATTAAATTTAAATAATGTAAACAAATAATGTAAACATCAACAACTTATTCCAAGTCACTGTGCATGGTATAAGCCGAAGGTGACGTTAATATTAATAAGATCTGTGATAAGAGCTTTATAACGCCATCTGAATGCATTATGAGTTATGAAATGGCAAAATATTTGTTAATGCAAAACACATCTTTATTCAAAGAAAGTTAAAAATAAACATTATATCCTGACACTTAAATGGTTACCGTTGACAGTGTTTGGTAGTTTGGTCTGGTTAGAGCAAGATTTCCCAAGCTGATGAAAAGCTAAAAATTAATTAAATCAAAAAAATAAAAAATGGCAATATATTAATAATTTTAAAATTAAAACAACTGAAATAAAACACTTACAATGAAATGTTTTGTCGTGTGTCCATTAACCAACATCAGAGAGCCGTGAATTAAATTTAAGAAAATATTTTCTTTACAGTAAGAGAATATCTAAGAGGGATGTGGCTTACAAAATGTTTGGGGATTCTTTGTAGTTCCACCAAAATCTATTAGATTTAGTTTTTTTTAGATGACATAGCCTACAGAGATTTTAAAAATTATATTAAACAGACTTCTGAACATGATGTCTACTTATAAATCATGATGCTGATACTCACCAGAGACGAATGACGAACATATCAGGTAAAAACTGAACAATGAAGTTCTCCACGGCTCCATACTAGCCGACTCCGTCCCTCACAAGGCCCCGGCAAATGATGCGTGTGGTCTTCATGTTTGCCAGATCAACAGAAAAGCCACATCAAAAGCAGCTTAAGTTCTCATTTTGAAGATAGAGGCGAATTTTCAAAGATGCTATAAAGACAAATGGGTCACGGAAAAGAAAAGAAAAGAAGCCATAATTGCTAGCATAAAAGAGGCCAAAAATAAGATAAATCGCAGTGAATGTGGCATTTACGATGGTAAGAGATCGTCAGCAGTTTCTTGAGTTTATTGCGTGAAAAAGTCTGAAGTCTACAAGTTTGTGTGTTACTTTCCACACAAATCCAAGGATTGCACATACAACATGCAAAATGCCTCACATCTCTTGCATTCAAAATATCACAAACACATCTCAAATGCAAACATTTGCAAACACCTTTGCCATAATATTAATTCCTGTCAGATTTGTGTGTGTTACATAGAGAATTGTGTGTTGTGTTTTGCAAAAAGTGTTTTATGAAATTCAAAGGCTGAGAATTAGTGTATGGTTTTGCGGATTTGGTGTGTGCTTCTGCTGTTTGAGTGTCAGCTTTCACACTCAACTGTGTAACAAGGAAAGATTTAGTGTGTAAGCAGTTAAAAAAACACTGTAAAGTTAAGAGCCGTTTTTCAGGCCCACACGAGATCTGCACCTGCTCAGAAACGCCCATTATTAATCAAATCATAAAGCTTTGCGTGCTTTATAAATACGTTGGCTCATTATGATGCAAATGCAAAAAATAAAGAATCGCTGCAGATTCGGTCTGCATGGGCCAAAATGAATCCGTGGTACTGAACACACCCATTATAACTGTAATAAAATACATTCTCGTTTTTATTTTACGAGGTGGGATTGATCGTTGGATATTGATGTCAGTTCTGAGACAATTCCGGTGATTTCCCATCTCCATGTTTCCTATTCCCAGCCACATTTTCTTGTACTTAATTGGTGTGTTTTCTTGTTTGTCACTTGCTGATGTAATACTGTGGAGAGAAATTATTTTATGTTCCATGTGAATCGAGCTATCATCCGCCTATTACTTTTCCAGATGAGCTTAACCACAATTCCAGGAACGGCCCCGGTCTGAGGAACATCCCTGTGCTTGGAGAGTTGTGTTCTTGTTTACTGTGTGTGTGTGTGTGTTTCTCATGAATGGAAAGCTTTGAATTGCTGTGGTAATGGAATCTCATTGCCTGGTTATTCCAGTTACTGTGAGTAGCGTGTGAGTTTGAGCAGGACCGTGGAGCGTTTGAGCAAAGTTGGCTACAACTAATTTTGTCTCACTTTCTCATCCAGAGTGGTTCTTGCCTGCTTTTGCTTCAGGGCCCAGATTTTACAGTACACTGGACAGCAATTATTTCTTGTACAAAAACAATGTCTTTAAAATCAAACATTGAAGTTTATTAATATTACCGTTACCGCATTGGCCCAAAAAATATGTGAAATTATTAGTCTAACATGTTTGGTTTTTATATGTCCCTTAAATTGGTCATGCTTTTGGCAGCCATTTTTGGTAGACAACATTTTAGTGGCTTTTTTCTTCAAAACAGCACTGTTATCTTTAAACTTATGTAAGTAAATGGTGATTTTGCGAGATGCTTTTATCCAAAGAGACTTAGAAAAGTAGCCATGTAGTCTTCATAGGCCGTATTTCAGTCAATATTTCATACTTTTTTATTTTCTGACAACAGAAACATATGTAAACGATAAAGATTTATTAGGAATTCAGCTGTATTAAAATACAGTTTGTGAGCTCTGAGAATAGGAGAGCAGCAAACAGATGTAAATGGTTGACGCTGGACAATATGCAAATACGATGCTGTAATGTCATGAATATGCTAATTAGGACATAGTGCCATCTTGGAACGGTTATCTGACTTTAGGCTTTAGCTTTAGACTTTCCATTGGGAGTATTTGGCAAAAGCGATCAACAAACCACATTTATTTAATGTTTTTGAGGAGGTCATATCACACAAGCTGTCTATCCCAGCTGTCAGGGAACGTACGTACAACTTTAACTAACATTTCTTCAAATTTATATAAATGTTAAAACATTCTTAAATAAATGTTTATGGAACGTTCTTATAACTTCATGTATAGTTGATATATGTTCTCATAATTTTGAGAGAAATGCTTTAGAACAACATGATGTTATTTGTACTCGATGAACTAAGAAACGATTTTGTAACCAATAAATATTGGTAGCGCGACAAGAAAACTGGACATTTGAATGTTTTTTTTTTTTAAATGTTAAAAAAATAAATGTTCAAATAACGTTAGATTTTGGGTGAAAAAAAGGAAGTAGAATGTAAGAAACGTTTTTGTAACATTTTTTTTGTAACAACGTTTTTGGACATTTCAACATTTTAGAAAAGTTTCTAAACAATGTCCAACGTTCTAAATATTTTCATAACTAAATTTGTTACTTGGGACATTGGCATCGGTTTAATTTTACAGGCTGATTAAACAAATTTGTGGCAAAATGCTATGGTTTGATTGGACACATGACTTTTGATCATGTTACACGTTTGAATCATATTTGCGTTTAACGCTTTCCTTCTGTCCAGATCTGCCTTTTTTGGGTCTTGAACCAACTGATCTAACTATCTCAGAGGGCTTAATAAAGATATGCATAAAAGTGCATAATAATTATGTCAGTTTAGGCTCAGATCCACCAGAACTAAACTAAATCTTAACAAACCCACTAATCGACTAGTTGGTTGACGGACGTATTCTTGACCTACTGATATATGTTTGTAATTGCAGAAATGGCTTTTGCTGTAGACGTCAATCAAACGTGTTTGGGATCTCTGACAGATCAGACTGGTTCGTTTGAAAAATTGATGAGAAACAAACTAGCGTTATTGAAGCAATGTGCAGTTGATTTGTTTGTAGTCCGGGGAATTTCACTGTGAAGCTCTTGGAAGAACTTAGTCCGTCTGTGATTGTTATTGGTCTACAGTCTCTCTTTCACATAAACCCTCTTTGCTCGAGGGCCTACAGGTAAAAGATGCGTGTGAACGGACACTTTTCATGCCTGTATGTTTGTTTATGAGGGTGTGTTGGTGCATTTATGAGCTCCTGCTCTTTCATGGCAAGGAAAAACATTTAAACTACAATCTTGCAAACATTTAGATTATAGATTCAGCCTTCAGTGACCGTTTTTGCTCTGCCATCAACTGGATTTTGATTTTTAGGCAGGCTTTATTGCTGCCCCATTAAATCATTTTAAACTAATTAATAAATTAATATTATAACTAATAGATAACTAATATAAACAGTGTTGAGGAAAGTTACATTTAAAATGCATTACAATATTGCGTTACTCCCTAAAAAAGTGACTAATTACATTACTTGGTTACTTTTTATGGAAAGTAATGTGTTACGTTACTTTGCAATTCCTTTTTAAATCTGGGGCAATCAATTTATTTTAGCTACATGTAAAACAAATTTTGCTGAAAGTTAGTCAACTAAATTTGTTTATTTAAATGTAGCTAAAATAAATGGATTGCAACCACTTACCTTAAAAAAAAATTCTGGCATTCTGGATTGCATGAAGAATAGAGGAGAAAGTTCAACACTCTTCAACAATGAAACACAAATGGTACGTTTATCTGAAGTCATTAGTACGGTTGAATTGCATCATGGAAAGTCAGCAGCAAAGACATTGCTGAATAAAATAGGTTTAAATACATAAAGGATATGTGTGTTATTTAACATTTAATTTGCAGGTTTGCGTCATATTCTGAGTTTGGATTTCACTGTTTTTATTCATTTTGTGGAATACTGAATCTGTTTTTGTGCAATTGAGATGAACAAATTTCTTGCAAATTAAAAAGTATTGCATTACTTTACTAGTTACTTGAATCTGATTACGTAACTCGCATGACCTGTAATGCGTTACCCTCTAAAAAGTTAATAGATTGTGTAATATTTCCCCGTGAGATCTTGAATAGACACTGATCACAACACTATGCACACTAGTGTTGATTGACTTAACAAGCACCAGTGTAATGTTCACACATTTTCCAGAAGTCACTCATGTCTTACACCATCTCTGCTCTGGTTTAAATCACTTTAAATGTGTATAAGAGTGTGTATTTTGGCTTTCTAAATCAGGAAAAACTCTAAAATGTAGACGCTTCCCAGAAAGCTGCTTTATCTGCCTCCTGCAGCTGCAAAATAACTGTATACTATTGCACATCTATCTATTAAGCTGTCGGGCTCATTGGCTTCAGTCTTTTGGACTGAAAAAGCCACTACCCATGGGAATTGCCTCATCATCTGTAAGCGGAGGAGTGATTTAGGGCAACACGGATGTGTGATAATTCTCAGAACAGAAGTGTTGAGTCACTGCGTTTTGGCACCGCGTTCCTGCTGTTTTTGGCAAGCGTTTGCATGACTGGCATTGCTTCGCGCTACCAAAGATAGCTTTTCCAAGCTTGTCATATGCTGCCTTAAAGTCGTCTTAGGATGTTCCAACTCACGAGTTGAGAAATTTTAATTAAGATATTGGTCAGAATATATTGAATGCGGTGGAACATTTCATGTTTCTAGTATAATAAAATAATGAACAAAGGTTATGCACTAGGCGTTTTTGTATTTGTTTTTTTCCATGTATATTTTATTGTTCTTAAGCAGATGGTTTTGTGACATAAATCATTAAAATATGCTGAGTTTCAGCAAACTTTACAGCATAATCAACAGGGTAATTTACAAATTGTAGGCAACATTTGACATTCATAATAACAGCTTAAAATGATCTATCAATTAGCATAACGAAGTAAATGCTGATAAAACAAAACTGTAAGTCATAAGTATGTCATCTTTGAACTTTGAATATGATGTGGTCTCTTGCTGGTTGCTTTAAGTCCTATCCTTGAGAGCTTTTGGAAAATTAATTCACTGTATTCCCACTTGATTTTAAACTGACTCGACAGTGTTCACACGTTTTACACATTTCTTTCTCTTGAGCTTTCTCTAAGCACCGTAAGGTTTGTGTGCATTCTGTTCGAGAATTAATAATGATGCTCGGCTCTGCAAGTGCATAAGTAATGCACATATACTTTAAAGATTACATGCAGTAGCAATTATAATAATTTGAATATGATAGATTTATATAATCTAGTGTTGTTGCGGGGTCTCGTTAGTTCAGATGTCCGTTTGCAGAGCATGTGAGTCCAGATGAGAAGGGAGGATGTTTTCTTTGATTGATGGTTTGAAACGCAGCCATCAATGTTTTCATTTTTTAAAATGTGCATCTGTCCAAAACAACACAATTGTTAGCTTCATATCATCTGCTGTGTGTTTGCATAAAGTGATTCTCATGAAACTTGTCAAACGTGTCCAGCTCATATTTCACCTCAAAACTTTTTGTAGTATTTGTTGTACTGGCTTAAACAAAAAGTATTGTAATGCAAAATGTTTCTCTTTATTTTGAGTTGAAATATGACCCTTCCGTGAGAGTCACTCATCTGTGTGTGAGGTCAAAACAGAGGTGAAAACGTCTGATGGTACAATTTGTGTTTTTTTTTTTTTTAAAGCCGAACCCTCAGCAAATTTAGAGGCCAACGATGGGGGCATCCTGGAGAACGACCGTTTTTCAATGGGGAGGTTTATCAAAAAGACATGTCTCGTGAGTGTGCGTTTGCGTGTGTGGTTCGCAGTAAATCAGGGGCATGTACTGTGGCTACCCTGCGTGGCCCATAACACCCTGGCCCCCCTCCAGAGCGCTGCGGTGTCATGACAGGAAGCGAGAGAGGAAAGCAGCGTGTGTCTGCTATGAATTAACTAGTGTAAATGTAAGACTCCCTCTGAGACTCCCTCCGCTGCTCCGCCGCGCATGTGGGCCACAAAGCAGCTTTGCACGTTTTTATGCGTGTGTGTGAAAAGGTGCTACGGAAAAGTAAATTAGTAAATACATTTAGACCTCTAATTTACATGACCAACAAGCAGCGTTTTATTAATATGTGTGTGCTTTTGTACAGCAAACCAGCAGATGTGGCCAGCAAAGTGTGACTGTGTTTGGAGCAACTTAGTGAGCATGCATATAAATATTTAATTTAATGAAATACACACTGTTAAAATACATTTTATTTACATCGATAAAAACAGTTTTAAGTCACATTTATGAATCATTTTTCAACATCTTTTTAAAAATTACAGGCTTATGAAAACTCGTAGATCAAACAGAAGAATTAAACATTTGATTAAGTCAATATTAAACATGGCATTTATCTTGCTTTTCCTTTGTTTATTTACTTAAAGCAATTGCTCTTTTAATGACCAGAGGTTTATATATATGGGAATTTTTAAAAGTAGCACATTTTAAAATAGATTTAAGCACACATCTCTCACATATAAAACCCTGCTGACACAATTTTTATTCCTTTTGGCCCTTTTCCTTTGGTTACTTTTGATTTCAAAACATTTAGATTTAGTCATACATTAATCTACACTTGTATATAGTGAACTATATTTATAATCTGAAGTTCAGTGTTGCTAAATATGAAGTACATACCTTATTCTGCATAGTGTAATATATCAGAGACAGTCGGTTTGAAAGCACACACGTTCATTTATTCTTCATTAAATACGCTTCCTCTGGGTTTGGCAGAGATTTTATAACCAAATGGCTTCAGTGTTAAGCCATACGAGCAGTTTAAACTCAAGTCCTGTGATGGGTCGTTCTCGAAAGTTAGTTGGTGGATTAACATGGCAGCGATCAGGAAAACTTCCACTTTTGCGATCTGATCACCAATGCATCGTCTCTTCCCGATAGAGAAGATCATCACGCTGTTGGTCAGGTCTTTATCCAGAGCTCCGGTCTCGTCTAGGAATCTCGACGGGTTGAAGATGTGAGGATCCTGCCACTTTTGAGGGTCGTGATTGACGGACCATTGATTGATGAACACCACGGTGTCTTTGGGGATGTGGAGACCTTCGATGGTGACGTCTGAGGTGGTGGAGTGCGGTATGGTGACGGGGACGAAGCTGGTGTAACGCATTGTTTCGTAGATGAAGGCATCCAGGTAGGCCAGGTTGCTCTTGTCTTCAATTGATGGGAGTCTGTCACGACCTACTACTTTATCAATCTGCTCTTGGAGTTTGGTTTGGATTGATGGGTGTTTGACCAGTAGAAGCAGCATCCAGTGCAATGCAGTGGAGACGGTATCCAGACCTGCTCCAATGAGATCAGAAACCGTACCTTCAGTATGAGCCTCGGTCAAGCCCGTCTCCGTGTCTGCATGATCAATCACGCCAATAAAGGCATCACTCATGTCTCTTGTGACCTCAGGGTCGTAGCTTTGCCTGTGCTCCACCACTTTACCTTTGACAAACGTGAAGAAGTCGTTGTTGAGGTCTTTGAAGCTCTGAAAAACGCTCCTCACAGGATTGGGAAAAGCTTGCAACCAAGGCATGACATCCACCAAACTTCCAGCTCCTACGGTTTCGCCAAACTTGCTCACTTTGCTCAAGAGAGTCCTGAATTCTAGGTCGTCGTGTCCATAACGTTTCCCAAAACAAAGTGCGCAGATGATGTTAGCAGCCGCGACTGTGAGTTCACGAGATGGATTGAAGTATTGGTTGTTTGAACTCAATCTCAAAAACATTTCAATCAGTTCCTCGGCTTCAGCTGCGATGTGCTTCTCGAAGGACTTTTTCGTTTGGCTGTTCGCAGAAGAGAAGGCACGAATGGTGGCCTGTGCGATCTTCCGATGATTCTTCCATTGCTTGCTGTAGCTGGTGAACGTCATGCTCGTCCCGCCGGAAACCGACTGGAAGGACACAAAGTTCGGTCTGCCTGCAAACTCGGTGCTGTGTTGAAGCAACGCCTTGCGTATGGCAGATTCTCCATTGAGAACCACTATGTCACTGCTGCCCAGTCTAATCTGGTACACGTTTCCGTACCTCTTTGCCAACTTGGAGAAGGTGATGTGGGGCATTTGGCCGAGTTGCATGGCGTTACCCACAAGCGGCCAAGCGAAGGGCCCTGGAAGCCTCTTTTTGAGAGTAAGGTTCCTGACCCAGAAACAAGCCTCCAGACAGCATAGGAAGATGAAAGATGCAATGAGGGCCGGCTGGATTTGTCCGCTCCATTCCTTAAGAATGCTACTGCCCTTCATGCCGAACTCTGTGTCTGAAAGCGCCATGGTATTCTGAAGCTCTAAAGGTTTGTTTTTGTATAAATTGCAAGTGTTTTAGTAACTCCCCATCTTGAATGGCGAGAAAGAAAGAATTTGAGAACCCTGCTGGTTTCGGTCCTCTTTGGCTGTGGGGTTACAGGAAGACGGGTCAGGGTTTGCGGAGCTGCTGTGTCTATCCAGAGATGGCCAATTTAGACGAATGCAGATTTCAGCCTTGACACTGTGTTATATATCTCTAGAGTAGGAGGAGTTTGGGCCACAGGTTCGTTTTCTTTCCCCCTGACTCTCTCTGACTCTCCACCCATTACGGCCGGACAGCAGATGCGTGGACACATATTGGACTCCCAACATGTTCTTGAGCCATCTACAGATGCATAGCGCTTTAGACAAGTGCATATCAGTGTGCATATTGCATGAGATAGTTTCATTTATTTGAAAGAATTAAGAGCATTTTTGCAGTACATTAATGTTTAAACTGTAAATAGATGCAATGTTGAACTGGAAGTTAGTCAGCATTGTATTTGTTTGTGGTTAGTGGATCTTAGTTGTTTCTTTACACATGTGGTTCCTCTGCTAAGACACTTGTGTGAACTTGAGGAGAAAGCACATTGAGACTTCAAACATGATGAAGAAAAGTGAGCATGAGTGAGATGTTCCTCACTGCAGCATTTGAAATGTACTTACAGATGCTTGCTTTTATAGTTTATATAATTCATTCAAATGTTGTTTTATTGAGTTGTTTAAATGCATTTTGGTGGCACTATATCTGTGTGTATGACAGAGTAAGAGAATAACATAGGCTAAATGGATGTGGCCCTTCATTTAATGATGGCTGTTGCTTTCTATATATTTTTAAGAGATCTTTTTTATTATTTGTCTTACCATAAAGTGCTGAAATGTCTGAGAAAAATGAATGAAACCATAAAAATGCTGTCGTTTTACTTTTTACAGAATACATTGTCTAACATATATGAGCTCTGTTTGTCTGCTCTAATTGGTGTGATTTCATTTTGTTTGGAATCCACAATGTGATGCCAGCTGAATGCTAGTGAAATCAAGTCACTTGAGGAATTCAGTCTGTAAACTCGTGAAAGGTTTTTTTTTTTAATCCATCAGAAAAAGAACAGATACAAACAATGGAGTTAAATATGTACCATGAGAGTGCATTTATCATGAGCTGTAGTTAGAATAATGACTGTTGTATAAATTTAATAAGATAATTTGACTTTAAAGATGTGGCTTTACAGAAATATCTCAGAAACTGAACGCAAACAGAAATATTGGCCATAAAACTAACAAATAGGGATATATAGAGACAATATAAGTGAAGACAGATGCAGACCATTCAGACAGTAAATTTGGATGCCAAGCTGGTTTAGTCTGATGTGATTTTTTTTTTTCAAACTTTCATATTTGATTGTGTGTAGAATGTATTTATGTGCATGTATTTTCTTATAAAATGCGAATCATGTTGAGGGTCAAAACAGAAAGAGACGGAGTGCATCTTCACAGGTTGTAAAACAACACTTTATTTATTCCTCTTGTAGCTTATTTTCCAATAGTAAAAAGAACACATATTTAAAACAATACCTGAACATTAAAAAAAATATATATATTTTTTTCTTCAAAAGCTGTATTTCTGAATACATGCACTTCAGTTACAGAGCTTGCAAAACATTCAGTGTAAACATTTATCATAATAAATGCAATGTGATATAGGAGTACAACTTGAGATAGTAGCTTTGATTTATACTGGTGGTTTTATACATGATTTTGAGGATTTGCTTTGAGCATGTGGGAGAACCTTCAAAATGACACAATGAGGAAGCGGATAGTTCATCCAGCATGATGCTAAAGACTTCATTGGGTGATTCTCTGAGCAATAGAACAGACTCAGCAAAGCATTGATTGCAAATTGGCATGTCGCTAAAACTACTGTTATTTTAACAAATGACCCTTGTAACCTTTTTTTAAGAATCTCAAATTTATATGCATTTTTATAAAGAATATAATTTGTATAAACAGTTGTATAATGGGTATAAATAAATGCTTAAAAATGCCTAATACTTAAAATACCTGAAGTACATAATCACATTGTTATACAGTTTTATGCAAGCATAATTAAATGCACTGCGATGCCAAATCTGAGTCTCATAGGAAGTAAAAGTTCTCCAACAGCTGCTGCCCATTAACATGACTCAACACGATCTACAGACAATTGCATAATATTACATAATAATTGATATGTCTACAGTGATAGTAGCTTAGCATTGGACCATAAACGTTTCATATTGCAGTCCTTCTAACATTATTTTGAAGCATAGATGGTGTTTTATAAACATAAAGCAATTAAAACATTACTGTGAAGAGCTGAAGAATCTCTTCAGTTACCTGACAACATATCCTATGGATGTGAATGAATCAGTTCATTGATATACAATTACTAAACAGCATTCAGTGCAGCTTTACTAATACTCATTATGTGGAATACATTTGTAATATGTTCAGTCTCTGCTGGCCTTTAGTCACAATAGCAAGCTGGTTATTTATTTATACTCATGCCGGCGATACCAAGCCAAAAAGTTTTCCTCTGAGCTTCGCCGAGATTGTGTAATGGAGCGGCTTCAGTGTTAAACCATAAGAGCAGTCCATGGAGAGATCCTGAGAGGGGTTGCTCTCAAACGAGTACTGGTGCAAAAGGATGGCAGAGAACAGAAAAACTTCCACTTTGGCAATCTGATCACCAATGCATCTTCTCTTACCTGTCGAGAAGATCATCACGCTGTTGGTCAGGTCTTTATCCAGAGCTCCGGTCTCGTCTAGGAATCTCGACGGGTTGAAGATGTGAGGATCCTGCCACTTTTGAGGGTCGTGATTGACGGACCACTGGTTGATGAACACCACTGTGTCTTTGGGGATGTGGAGACCTTCGATGGTGACGTCTGAGGTGGTGGAGTGCGGTATGGTGACGGGGACGAAGCTGGTGTAGCGCATAGTTTCGTAGATGAAGGCATCCAGGTAGGCCAGGTTGCTCTTGTCGTCTATTGATGGGAGTCTGTCACGACCTACTACTTTATCAATCTGCTCTTGGAGTTTGGTTTGGATTGATGGGTATTTGATTAAAAGCAGAAGTATCCATTGCATGACTGTTGACACTGTGTCTTGTCCTGCACCGATTAAATCTGTGACTGTAGACTCAACAAAGTCTTTAGTCAGCATGCTATCTTTCCCATGCTCAATTACGCCAATGATTGCATCGCTCATGTCACGGGTGACCTCAGGGTCGTACGTGTCTCTATGCTGCACCACTTTGTCCTTCACATAAGCAAAGAACTCTTCATTAAGTAGCTTGAAGTTTCGATAAACACTTCGGACTGGATTCGGAAACGACTGCAGCCAAGGCATGACGTCCACCAGGCTTCCAGCACCAACGGTTTCGCCAAACTTATCCACTCTTCTAAGAAGAGTCCTGAACTCGGGATCGTCGTGGCCGTAGCGTTTCCCAAAGCAAAGCGCGCACATTACGTTTGCGGCTGCGACGGTGAATTCATTAGAAGGATTGAAGTGTCGCCCGTCGGCACTGAGCCTTAGAAACTTCTGGACCAGATCCATGGCTTCGCCCACAACGTGTTGTTCGAATGTCTTTTTGGTTTGAGTGTTTGCCAACGAGAATGCTCTCAAAGTTGTCTGCGCTACTTTCCGATGCACCTTCCACTGTTTGCTGTAACTGCTGAACACCACGCTCCGACCGCCGGAAATCATCTGAAAGGACACAAAGTTCGGCCTCCCGGCAAATTCAGTGCTGTGTTCAATGAGCGCCTTGCGTATAGCTGCGTCTCCGTTCAGAACCACAATGTCGCTTCGCCCGAGTCGGATCTGGTAGACGTTTCCATACTTCTTCGCCAGCTTGGAGAAGGTGATGTGTGGCATTTGTCCCAGCTGCATGGCGTTGCCCACCAAGGGCCAGGCGAACGGACCTGGGAGCCTTTTCTTGATCGTGAGATTTCTGACCCAAAGACAGGCCTCCAGGAAGAAGAGGATGATGAAGGATGCTATCAAAGCCGGCTGAACCTGTCCGCCCCATTCCTTCATGATGCTGCTGCTCTCAAACTCAGCTTCAGTCAGAGCCATTCTTCTGATGCACTTTTATTCTTCTGATGAGATACTGTTCAAATAATGTTCACGTTAAGTGCTATATAGAGAGAGAAATATAAGCATCCATTTAAAAGAATAATTAATCTATTTCTTCTTTTTGAATGCAAAATTAATGTAAACTAACTCTCTCAGTTGCCAGTTTGGTATGTTTTAATTTAATCTGCATGCACTGATTTAGAGTTTTCTACTCTCTTTAATTTTCCAGGTTAAGCTGACAGGGTTTTGTGAGCTGCTTGGTTGGATCCATGTCTTTTATATATGTTTGCAGCACAGGGGGCAGGACCCGATGATAGTCTCACTCCTCCCATTGTGGAAGCCGCAGGGACTCCGTTAGAAGGTCTGAACGTCTGGCTGCAGCCGAACACGGAGATCCAAGTGCGCAACTGGTTCTGCTCAGCGGGAAAACGTCTGAAATAGTGCGTAAATCATCTTTGTTTTATTTGCACGCGCTCTGTGCGGGGTATTTCTGATCATCGTTGCGGAGATGCATACAACTAAAGTGTGCAAAACTCTTGCGGTTTGTGGCAGTCATCATATTGTGATAAACTCAAATGGAGTGATGCATTAAACGTTTTATGTTGCTGCAGCTGAACTCGTTGCATCCCCATTATTTTTTGACGCGCGGTTTCTAGTCGTTTGCGCACTCTTGTAATCGTTATTTCTGCTCTGGTTTGCACAGGATTACGAAAATGTTATTTTAAGCTTGATGCAATCATCGACGGCATCGCAGACTTCAGACTTTTGTCTTGGGGAATGTTTTGTAATTAAAAAAGACACTCTGTTTTGCAGACCCACTTTACATAAACCCTAAAAATGGAAAAGTATGCATGCATGGAGTTATGCAACACGACTAGACATTGAAAAACCATGCTATCCCTGTACTGTGTGTGTCCCTCCATATTTTATGTCTTTAGACCCGTTGGAGCTATATATATATATATATATATATATATATATATATATATATATATATGTATATATATATATATATATATATATATATATATATATATATATAATATCTATAATGAACATGAATGTGAGTATGTCATAACATACATGAAATTTTCTCATGCATATTGTTAAAAGATAAGATATTGTAGTTGCACCATCACAAAGTTATTATAATAAATAATTTAATATCCTTGCAGAATAGCCTAATTCATTATGTCAATACAAATTTGATCTCTTGAGTACAAACAAATCAAACATTGATTTTTAGTACAAATGTCAACATTTTACAACACAGGGAAACAATAAAGTTCGTAAATGATCTTTCAGAGCATAATTTGATGTTGTGTTCACATGTCGATGGTGCATCATGTTCTGGGGTCTCTGATCTCATTGTAAAGCACGCCAGGGTCTCTCTCGGCTATTTTCCTCTCACAATTTCAGAATAAATTTTCACATGTGTTTTTGGGTATGCAGTCATTGAGAGATTGCTTAATTGCAAGCATGCCTTCATAACGTGCACTAAAGCAGATCCTCTCTCAGAATACACCAATACAGACACTTTATTCTGTAAGAAAGCACATAAAATTAGATATGCTGAGAGGGTCATTTGTCTTTAAAAGTTTAATGATGTTTTCGGTGCATGTGTATATGCATTTGCTTTCGTTTTACCTTTGCTGTTTGCTCTCTTTGTACAGACTCAGTTTATATCATAAGAGCGTTAAATGGAAGTTACATTGGTATTTTCTCATTTATATTTGCAGCTCCAGTGATCTATCGTTCGTCAAGTGAAGGAAGTTCTCTGAAATCTCAAGATTTAAGTAATAGAACTGAATGTTCTTGATGCAAGATGTTTCTCTTCTGAGCGCCAGGCAGGAGATAAATGTTCCTTGTTTCCTCACCAGGAGGAGTATATTTTTGCAGGGATCTAATGACCCTAATTGCAGCGCTGTAGCATTTCTAGAGTCAGAGAGACAGTAGCTTTGATTTCTTGCTGATAGTACACTTTCCTGGATGCAAACCACCACTAAAATGAGATGTGCCTCCTTCCCTGAGAACAGAGGAAGGAGAAGCTGCCAAATACAATCAGTTCCAATCCACTTGGATTTAGGAGCCCACTGTTTGTGCTCCCTAGGAGAGAATAAACATCTTCACTGAAACAAGATTAGATTTCATTGTTCAGGGAACACTATAGAGAGGAGGAACTAGTGAGCATTAAACTGTCTATGAACTCAGTTAATAATCTGTGTGTGTAAGCCGTACACATTATAAATTATAGTGGTAAACCTTGTTTAATCCATTATAAAAGTATTTTAATGCATTAATTATGCCTTAAAATGTTCTTTATAATGCATTATGATCTCATGAATAACAAGGAATCCGCATAATGCATTTTAACTTTGGTTACACTTATTTATGAAATAAAATGCATTACAATGCACATTATTAATTATTATTAAGGCTTTAAGTTGTGTTATCCATTGTCTTCTTAAATGTAAAAAAGTGAAAATTGTTCTCATAGATCTTGCATTTTAATTACATTATTTTTTTTTTTTAAAAGCTCAGGATTTTGATTGAATTTGTAATATTTGCAAAGTAAACCACAGCAACAAAAGCTTTTAAGTATAATAATTTAATTTACCGTAATCCATTATGTTAGGTCATCAAAAATTGATCATCAGATGAATTGATGTAAAAATATTGTAATATTACTGTGGTATTTATTCTGTGTGTAAGCAGTACATATATAATAAAAAAAAATATTTTATACCTATCTTCTAAAAAAGACCCGTCTTTTAATAAATTAAGTAAAATTTGTTCTCACAGATTTTACGAATTACTTTTCAATATTAAAAGCTCAAGACTTTCTGATTGACTTAATATTTGCAAAGCTTTTCAGTAATATTTTAATGTAACATCATCCAAAAATCAAGGATTAATTCCAATTTTGTGATATTTTGTGTAAGCATACATATATAAAAATACATTATTATTATTATTATTATTATCATAAATCTGAAAAAGTAAAAAAAAAAATTACATTTTAAAACTATATATGCATATATATTTTAAAAGCGCTACGTTTTGATTGACTGTAATATTTGCATCTTCACAGCGACAAGCTTTTAAGTGTTTTTATTTAATGCACCATGATCCTTTATATTATAACAAAAATTGTCAAATGTTATTTCGATGACTCAGACACCGCTCTGGGTTTGTAGACCCAGTTTTCCAGTGTTACAATCAGAGCTCAGCGCTGCCAAAATCCCATCACGTCTTTCCGTACGGGAGAGTCCTCTGGAATCCCGTGATTCACATATGGTCTCTCACATCAGCGTCCTCTCTAATCAGAGCCAGCTTTGCGGCGAGCCTGTGTGTGTTGCGTGAGGCTGTCGTGTTTGCCTGCCATTATTCTCCTTAACCTGGCTGTGAAAGGCTGGCCGTGACCCCGGAGGGTCGGGAAGGTCGAGGACTTGGCAGCCGCCAGCATGTGGATGCAGGTCTCACGGCGGACGAGCCGATCCCGGTCTGGAGCTAATCACTGTTTACTAGAATCATTTCCACTTTTCAGCGAGCTACTGTCACGCACGGCCGCGGGAGGGGGGAAGCCCGGGGGTCCGACAGAGCCGGAGGGATTCAGGGAAAAGGACGAGCTGAAACGTACCGTAGGAATGCGAATGCAGATTAGACAGCAGCGGTGATCCAGAACCCCAAACGAGCGACTGACACTCAGTGAGAGGAAATGAACACACTCTCTCTCGCTGCAGGACACTAACCAGTGCTTTATGAGCGTGACTCACCAGTGCCATCTTGACCATGTTAGCGCTCGATGGAGTCTATTAATGCCAGTGACGTGATGCTGATTCACTTGAGCTCAGCTTTTTTTGCACAAGAGAATTTAAATGACTTAAACTAGATTTTCACATTTTTCGCAGAAAATACCAGCCAGTGTTTTGAGTGGTTGCCAGGGTGTTGTTATGCAGCCGCTAAGGCAGTGATACTCAAATCTGGCTCGCGATCACTTTCCTGCAGAGTTTAGCTCCAACCCTGATCAAACTCACCTACCTGTGATTTTCTAATGATCCTGAAGACACTGATTAGCATGCTCAGGTGTGTTTGATTAGGGTTAGAGCTAAACTCTGCAGGAAAGTGGATTTCGCGAGCCAGATTTGAGTATCCCTGCGCTAAGGTGGTTTTGATTGGGTTTTAGCATGTTGTTAGGGAGTTACTGCAGTAGCTTGTTGCCAGGGCATTGCTATGCAGTTGCTAGGGAGTTACAGCATCAGGTTGTTGCTAGGGCGTTGCTATGCAGTTGCTAGGGAGTTACAGCAGCAGATTGTTGCTAGGGCGTTGCTATACAGTTACTAAGGAGTTACTACAGTAGGTTTTGGTCGTGGTCATGGTGATGATATGCAGTTGCTAGGAAGTTACTGCAGCAGGTTGTTGCCAGGGTATTGCTATGCAGTTGCTAGGGAGTTACTACAGCAGGTTGTTGCCAGGGTGTTGCTATGCAGTTGCTAGGTAGTTACTGCAGCAGGTTGTTGCCAGGGTGTTGCTATGCAGTTGCTAGGGAGTTACTACAGCAGGTTGTTGCCAGGGTGTTGCTATGCGGTTGCTAGGGAGTTACTACAGCAGGTTGTTGCCAGGGTGTTGCTATGCAGTTGCTAGGTAGTTACTGCAGCAGGTTGTTGCCAGGGTGTTGCTATGCAGTTTCTAGGGAGTTACTATGGTAGTTACCAGGGTGTTGCTATTAGTTAATAAGGTGGTCAGAGTGTTTTTTTTAACATGTTGCCAAGCAGTTGCTAGGGAGTTACAAAAGTAGGTTGTTGCCAGGGTGTTGCTATGCAGTTGCTATGGAGTTAGTAAGTTATTGCTATATACAGTACAGAAATAGACTATAAAGGCATAGATTATTTTATCTTTATAAATTTGGTTTAATCTTGCAACTGGAAATCTGCTGTTGTGCTCTATGTGTGATTTATATTTTTATGACGTGCATGAACATTTTGTTTTTATTACATAAATCACATCACAAAAATATCCAAGATTCCCAAACGCAGGCTATCTTTAACCGAATCCAGTGAAGTTATTGAATTATTGCGGTCTGTTCTAAAACGAGAGCGAGTCGGCCTGAGGGAACGCAAGCACACAGACGTCTCACAGCGGGATGCTTGTGCTTTTGCCAGGTACATTAAACCACAAATCTCCTCTTACTCTGACCTCTGCTTCGACTTTGGGTCCAAGATCCCATCGGCCAATCAGAAGTGAGTGCCGTGCGTTTCCTCCAATCAGAACCGACCGTGTGAGCATTAGTGATTTGATGTGGCCTGACATTTAAGTGCAATCAGTTACTATAATTTGATATGTCAATGATGAGCGCTCCTGAACATTTCCAGTCTGTTAATAATGTGACTTGGCCGATGAGCGGTGATGGAAACTGTGGAGTTGAGTTATCAAGCACACCAGAACAATGATGTGAAGTAACAGATGTTTTTACGCTTTATCATGATCATAATAATTATTCATTTTAGCAGATACTTACTTTCATATCAGCATATCAAATTAATGAATTTATCGCATTTGCCTAAACTGATTAGAGCATTAATGTAGAATAGCGTGACGTGGCAACATGCAGCAAAAAGAAATTAAATCTATTTATTTTTTTGCATAAACAAAATTAGGGCTATTTTATTTTACTTTATTTTTGCAGTTTGACATTTTTTCATTTTTCGGCATTATTTATTCTCATTACATTTAAAAAAAAAAAAATATTTAAAAATATAAATTATATAATTATCGTATTTTATTTTAATTGTCATAAAAATTAAATTTATTTGTCATAAAAATCAATCAGAGCATGAAAATGTTTATGTGTGTATGTAATGTGTAAACACAAATTAAATGGTAAGATTAGCCAATATTTGTAATGCCATGTCTTAAAATACTTAAGCCAGAATTTAGCCAGAACTGAGTTCTCTGAAATATTTGCGCATTAGAAAACATTCCCTCCTTTTTTTGTCTTGGCATGAAGAGCAGTTTGTTCTTCAGCAGAAGTTTTGAGGCATGTTGTTATTTCAAAGTTTGCAGGGCCTGTTTTTCTCTAAACCAGATTATTTGCTGAATTTCTGCATCTATGTTTCCATATCAGGAGTAGATTGAGCATTTCATTCTAGACTTAGTTTTACCAGCACTGTATTAAATGCATCGCTGTGTAGAGTGATAATGGCCTTTGCGTTCTCCTTCACCCCTCTATAGGTGCGTTCTGATGTCTTCTGCAGAGGTTTCTTGCGTGCGAGGATGAGTTTGCGTGCCACACCGGCCTAGCGTGCGCAGATCCCGGTCACCGGCCCCGACCTCCCCTGGGAGGAGGAGGAGATTAAAATGAGACGGGGAAGGAAAAAAATACGGCGAGAAATGGCTTCCAGATGACCCCGATTTGAGTTGGTTAGCTCATTTGTAGCTGGCAGACAGACTCTGACAGGAACAATTACAGCAGCCTGAAGCTCCACACAGCAGCAGCACATCTCCAGGTTAATGAAGGATTACTCACACATACATCTTCACTATTCACAGCTTAGAATTAGTAACTTTCTCTGATCTACAATGTGGGCTTAAGTAATAAGACTTTTTAAAGTGTTTAAAAAGAATCGATCAAAAGGTTTATGCTACAAAAACAATCTCTAAAACTCAAAATATACAATTATGTTATTTTTATGACTATAATTATGATAAAAATAAGTTGCCCTTTACATTGTATAATTGTATGGATATTCAGTCTTTTAGTTTGATTGCGTTTCATTTCCCGTACAGCAAAAATATATTTTCAAATATATTTCAAAATACAAATTAAAAAAAGGGCAAAAAATATATATTTGCTATATTTAGTATTTACTTAAATATATTTTCTACCAATATATTTTTGACAATTTTTGTATAGTTTTGAAAATGTTTTAAAAATATTAATACATTTTTTTAAAAAGCATTTAAAACTTTACACCCTTCATATATTTTCAGTCCAAGAAAATACTTTCACATTTTACATTTGAAGAAAAACTTTATTTGTTGTCTATAACACATATGAACTTATATATACATTTTTATTTAAAATAAAGATTAATGAATCATTATAAATCTATAATGGTCATGATGGGTTTGGTTACTTAGTTAGCCCGCTGATAGATTTTGTAATTGCACCATTACGTTGCCAAAAAGCATCTTTCACAAGTAGCCATATATTCTGATTAAATAATTATTTGCATGCAACATGAATTAAAATAACTAAATAAATATAAAATTAAATAATTAGATGCTTTTCCATTGATTATTTACTTTTTTTTTTTTTTATTGCACTTAAAAGTGTGAATTTTTAAGTGCAATGGAAACAGAATTTCAATTTATTTATTTTTTTCTTTTGCTTGTTGCTCCAATTTCACTTTGCATGTAAGTGTCTTTTTTCTTTTTTTTTTTTAGCTTTTCTGTCTGCTTATTTGGTATGTGCATGTCTATAGAAAACCCCAAGACTGAAGAAACCTCATGCAAACATGTTTTTTTATTTTTGTTTTATTTTAATGCACTGATAGCATGTAGTCGCAGGAACTGACGTGTGTCGCAGCTGGGACAGTAAACGCAGGTGGTCTTTGCGGCAGTGCAATCATGTTTGTCTTAATGCTGAATATCACACTGACAAACCACAGTCATTTACATGCAACCGTGTGAATGAAGAAGTGCAATTAGAGAGTCAAGACCTGCATATCACAGTACGCCCTGGGAAGTCTTTCCTCAAGGGATCATGGGAAGAGATCCGATCTCTGTTCTCACTTTATTCTGGGATGAAAGTGTGCGGTAAGCGGCTGCTTAACCTCGGTGGATTCTCAGCAGTGCGTTTTGCCTGTTCTGAATCTTGTTTACAGGCTATAAATCTGCTTCTTATGTGCGACACGAGTGACATGATGTAGTGGGACAGTAACAGCTCGTTATCAATTACATATTTTCTCAACTCTGAACTGAGAATCATATGGTAGAAAACAAGAAAGCAAGGTCTTTCCTCCCAAAACAGAAGCGAAATGAACCTTTCTGCACTTTATAATTCAACACACCACAAGTACATAGAGTTCAAATTACTTACCCAGCTGATTACTCACAATCATTAAGACAATTGGTTTAGAAGTTTTCTGAAATGTTACATTTTAATATGCAGCAGTACATTATTTAATTCATTATTAAAGTTAAGTATGCACTAATTTGCATACATTTCCAAGACAGCCAGATAAAGCCAAGTTCAAAATTGTTGTTTAATTTTGTTGACATAGTAGATTTAAAGATTTTTACAGAGAGGATTTTGGATTTCTCTTTTTATCACTCCATAAATCAGAAGATACCGTCAACAGGCAGAAAACATTACATTTTTTTAGGGATAAAATGTTGTATAAATCAGTTTGAATGATATATGAACAAACCCCTCAGTAAAAACCTTCAGAATATAGATAGAAGTAAAACATTTTTGGTGTATGTAGCCTACTGTAAGTGCTGCTGAAGCGTATTTTAGATGTTTTCGTTCCACTAGTCCAAAACAACATGATATGAAAAGCCAAATCGCCCCAAACCTCAAAAATGACCAGTGCATGAAAAACAATGGTTTCGCCTGTAGTGCCTCGCTTTAAAATATAATTTATTAAAGAGAAACAATAAAAAATGTTCCCTGAGAAATGTTGTGTTCTTTCACAAAAGTATTGTTTACCCAAAAAAATTATGCGCTCTCTCACAAAACATTTGCCTTCTTTTGCAAAAGTACATTTTATTCACTTTTTTAGGAATAAAGTGTTACATAAATCAGTTTGAATGATATATAAACAAACCCTTCTATAAAAACCTTCAGAGTTTGTATAGGAATAAAACCCTATGAATATAGATAGGAAAAGGGTGAAGTCAGCTAAAATGGGCTATCAGGTAAAATGGGCCGGGCAGAGTGTTAGATGAAGCTCGTCAGAGAAATTGTAAGGTAATTGAGCCTGATATAGTACATTTCATTCATCACTAATAAGAGTACTAAAGCAATTTGAAGTAAGCTTACCAACAAAGCAAAGGTTTATGAACAATGTTTTGACATGCTCTTTCAAATAAAGAAGTTTAATTTTTAAAAGAAACTTTGATTTTTGTGAAAAAGGTCATTTTAGGTGGCTTGTTAAGCTAAAATGGGCTGCACACACACACACACACACACTTTTACACAGAAATTGAGGGTGAAAATAGGTTTAGGCCTAGATATGTATCCATACAAAATTTTAACAGTCTTTAAAAAAAATACAAGCATACACACATACATGCACAGAAACGCACACCTGATCACAACATGATCAGTTCATTTTTAATTGCATTGTTTAATTAAATATTCATTCAACTTTCTATGTAATGAAATACATTTATGGTGTTGCTATGACACACTAAAAACAATAGTGTCAATTTACTGTTATAAATAAAATGATTTAAGCTGAAATTACCTGTTGTTCTCTTTTTATATTGGTCCATTTTAACTGAACAGCTGGCCCATTTTACCTGAATGTTGTGCTGTTGCTCAAGAAGGTATTCCTGCTGATACTCTTAACTCTCATAATTTTAAAACTTTTATACTTTTTCACATTTAAAAAATATAAATGTATTTAAGAGACCCATGCAAATTTATAAGAATATCATTAGATCTCACGCATAGCTTATTTGATGGTATTATAAGTCATTTACCAAAACGTGGCCCATTTTAGCTGACTTCACCTTCACCCTGAGGTGCAATAGTTTTTTCCACTATTCCAAAACAACATGAGATGACCATTACATGTAAAAACAAAAACAAAAAAAAAACAAACAATGATTTTGGTTTTCAAATTCAAAAATAGAAAAGTTGAGCCAACTTAAAATTTTAAGGCAACCAGCTTCAGCAGATTTGAGGGAGATTCTCACATTTTTGTTGTATAAACTTAAAAAAACGACAAGTTGAGAAAACTCAAAAATCTGCTGAAGCTGGTTGCCTTAAAATTTTAAGTTGGCTCAACTTTTTTTGTTTACAGTGAAGTAATTATTTTAAGAGACACAATGAAAAAGTGTGTTTAAAACTACAATGATTGTTTAACAAAGAACTCTTTAACTTTGGTCCTATATGATCTTTATCTCTATAGAGGACAGAAAGTTCTCCTAGTTGAAGGATTGAAGCGATCCTCAGTCTTGTTTCCCACATGGTCTGGCTCCAGCTCTGATTTCCACAAACATTGTGTTGATTCTGATTCTTGTCTAGTTAGAGGGGTTCCCTTCCTTTGTCTCGTTGGGCTGCTAGTCATTCCTGAGGGAGCGTCTGACGGATGGTTTAGAGTCAGTCGTTATTACGCTGCAATTAAATGACTCTCTGGGACACTTCATATAATGAACCATTTCCTCCGGCTGAAATGTTTCTCCAGCGTTGCCCAACATGTGGTTAAGACAGCCTGTCACCATCAGCACGGTTCCCTCTCCGGTTTATAAGCTCGCTGGAGTCATTTCAGATTCAATTTATTATCGATTTCAAATGACATTGTTTTCTTTTCATTTATTATTTGCTGACTCTACTGTTTCCTCAGACCCTGAAGAATCCAAGAAGAGCTGTTTTGGAGATCTATGAGACGGAGATCCAGCTCTTATGACTCTCGCAGAGAGACGTTCAGGTAACAATGAGATGACCAACAGCAAATAATTCACTCCTTTCTTCCCAAGAAACATATGTGCTATTGATTTGCCGAACCAAGACAATCTCATGGCAATGTGTAACTTTTTACATTTTGGCAAATCTAATTTGTACATTTTCATGAGATCTGGTGATGGTTATTGTTTAGGGTTGTACCTTCATGCTTACTTTTTTAAATAAAAATGATACATTTTTGCATGATTCACAATGTACAATCGCTGCCTTGTAAGTAAAGTTTTCCGGTGAAATTACAAATAAAAAGGCTGTTGCATGAAATTTGATTATATAAAACATGGTTGTTTAAAAATATTGCATTCCCTCAAGAAACTTTGCATTTTCTTGCAAAACATTTATTCTCTCGCAAAAATATTGTTTGCTAACAAAATATTTCATTTGCTTGCAAATTTTCCCAAGAAATCTCTGCACGATCTCACAAAAATATTGCGTTCTCCTGTTAAACTCGCAAAACAATTATGTTTCAAAGAGAAACTCTGTGTTTTCCAACAAAACATTTGCATTTGCTCACAAAGATATTATGCTCTCCTGATAAACTTCCCTCGCATAATACTGTTTTTGTGCTCTCTCACAAAAGTATTGCATCCTCTCCCAAAACATTTACATTCGTTCTCAAACATGTTGCGTTCCTCCAAGAAATTTTGTGTTCTTTCACAAAACATTTGTGTTTTCTTGCAATAATAACGTGTTTCCCGATAACGTTGCGTTATCTTGCAAAACTATTGCGTTGTGGGAAACTTTGCATTCTCTCACAAAATATTCGCGTTCATTCTCAAAAATATTGTATTCTGTCACAAAGCATTTGTTCATTTACAACACAATAAATTGATTTTTATTTAAATTAATTATAAGCTTTTCATCAACTCACAGACCCCAGTTTGGGACACGCTGCTCTATTCACTTTTTCCACTTTTTTCACCGTCAGAGGAAAAACAGACGTTCAGTGATCCGGCTCTCCACCTCTGCTGGATGCTGCGGTCGGATTGGATGGATGGTTTTTCCTTCACCTCATCAGGGTCACTAAACGCCCATCCCGAAGCTATCCAGGACAGCCAATGTCTCCGCTTCAGCACGAATATAAATAGAGAGCTTTCAATCCATTACATGTGGAAAGATCAGGAGCGGGTTTTTCTGTTTATAATGCTCTGAGGTCCTGTAAACACATGGACACATACAGCAACCACAATAGAGACCCTGAAGGTCAGAGGTCAATGTTTGGAACAAGTCAGACTGTAGTTTAAATATCACCATTCAAACTCAATTACAATTTCCACTGTGTTCTTTTAACATCCCAGATGACGTAGAAGAAAAAGACATGGTCCTCATTATATTTCAAACCATATTTACCTGTATTTGATTTCTAATTAAATCAAAAATAGCACGTAGATGAGTTTCATGTCACAGCTCAGGATAGTGACTAGTACGCATGAATTGTCTGTGTATTTTGTTATATGTTAAGCAATCATTTTGTTAAAAAAAAAAAAAATTAAATCAATCAATCAATAAATGCATCTATATGTAATTGTCTGCATAATATTTTAAGCATTCCTCAAAAAAGTAATAAAATTAGTTAAAAATAAATAAATAAAAATTAATGAATAAATAAATGTATCTATATAATTGTCTATGTATTTTGTTATTGTGCATCAAAAATAAATAGAATTTGTTAAAAATATTTAAAAATATAAAATAAATATATCTATACATAATTGTGTATTTTGTTGTTTTAAGCAATCATTTGGTCAAAAATATATAAAATGTTAAGAAAATAATCAAAATACATGCTTCTGTATATAATTATCTGCATTTAATGTTAATCGTTCATTGTGTGTTAAAAAAGAAATGAAATTGGTGTAAAAAAGAAACAAACAAATAAAATTGTCTATATTGCTATATATTAAGTATTCATTATTCAAAAAACAACGTTTGTTGAAACAAAAATAAGAATACATGAGCTTGTATTTGATATGTGTTCAGCAATCCATTGTGCATCAAAAATATATAAAATTTGTTAAAAAAAGAATAATATATACTTAATATGCACACTATAAAAAAGTGGCAACCTGCAACTGTTATCTGAAAGAGCTATTTCTACCTGATTTAAAATTGAATAATAAATGTATTTAAGTTGATTCAGTGATGTTAAATAATATATTTGACTTGTATAAAGCTAGTTAATTTAGATGTTATTTTTAGTTTATTATTAGACCGGCAGAGACCAGGGGCCTGTTTCATAAAACAAGTTTACCACATAAGTGAGGTTTATTTCAGTTAGTCTTATTGTAAGTTGATTTGGTTCAAAATAAGTCAGACTAACAGAAATAAGCCTGGCTTGTTTGGTAAACTTGTTTTATGCAACAGCCCCCTGGTCTGGATCCGCCAGGATTACCGGCTCCTGCGTGACAAGAGCGGCTCCTGTTCTGTGCGTGACTGCTCTGTTCCCTTCCGTCACCTCAGGGCCGCCTTCACACCCTCGTTAGGCGGCACACTGCTTGTTTTGGCCCGGCGCCCGTGTGAACAGAACACTGAGTGCGGCCAGCGGCTGGAAGTGAACCGTGAGCGCGGGGACAGCGGCGTGATTGCCTGCGTTTGACCTCGCTGCGGGGTCACGGGAAATGCAGACGCTTTTAGACCGCTGATGCGCAGGACTGGGTCACGCAGAGTTCACAGCACTGCACTGATCAACACACTTAATGGACCCGGCTTTCCCGAGCATGCGGTGCAGGAGACCCGGGCTAGTTGTCACAGTGTTAAAAAAAAAAATCTATATATCTATATATATATATATATATATATTAGTACTGTCAAATGATTAATCGCGATTAATCGCATCTAAAATAATATATTTTTTTTTTACATAATATATGTATGTGTACTGTGTATATTTATTACGTATATATAAATACACACACACGTATGTATATATTTCAGAGAAATGTGTTATTTTTATATATTAAATGTATTTATTTATAATATAAATTATATTAATATAAATATAGACATGTAAATATTTTCAAAATATATACTGTATGTGTGTGTTTATATATACATGATAAATATACACAGAACACATATATTATGCAAACAAAAACGTTTATTTTGGATGCGATTAATCGCGATTAATCGGTTGACAGCACTAATATATATATATATATATATATATATATATATATATATATATATATATATATATATATATATATATATATATATATAAAGCTAGTTTATATATATATAAAATATAATATGTGACCCTGGACCACAAAACCAGTCATAAGGGTCAATTTTATGAAATTGAGATTTATACATCACATGAAAGTTGAATGTTTATTAAAAAATAAATAAATAAAATAATATAAAGATGACATTTGAAGTAATGGAACAAGCATAAAATCATTTTCTGTATAAACACAAAAGTAAAATCTTATTGACAAATAAAACTATAGAACATTCAACCATCTTTGCAGAGGAAAGAACAGATTTTATAACAGTGCATCGCGGGGCATGTTGTCACAATGGAAAACCGATTTGAGTAGAGTGTCTAATAAAAATGAAAGGTTATTTAATAATTTAAGCACGAATTATAAGGATTTTATTTTAATAATCAATTGTACAAAATTCAAAAAACACATGACAACTTGCCTCAACCTAATGTCTGAGACCAACATATAAAAACGACCTAGAGTTTTGACCCAAAACCTCATTGAAATATACAGACCTCAAAGATACTCAAAGAACTATAAAACTCCATTTAAACTCTGAGAGACTTGTGAACTGGTTTTCTGGAAGGTACTTTAATGGTATTATTTACAACAATGACAGAATAAACAATCACCCTCGGATGAAAGGAGCAGTAATGGTTGCCTGTAAATCTGTGATGGTTTGTTGTGTTCAAACAGCAAGTCATTCGAGGATTCTGAGTGTTTTATGACCCAAACTCCCAGGTTGTTTGCCAAGCGCTAAAAGAGATGAATTTTAGCGTTACATCATGTCAAGAATCGAGAAAATAACACAGTCGATTGCTCGGAATTGGTCTGTGATTGTCCAAAAGCCTCATTATCAGCAGGAAGATGTTAGAAGCGCAATTTCAGTTCTCCGACTTTATTTGGACCCGGTTTGGCAGGCTTTTGCCATGTTTAAACAGCATCCTCACGATCCAGTGAAAGAAGCAGCTGAATCCGATCCAGTGGAAAATGAGCCAGTGAATGATGTTCAGCGCTCGCGGTGGTTTCTGGAGCGATCACACTATTAATATTGATTACAGGAAGGTCAGTTTGGTGACTAACTTATGCACTCACTTTATCAAAAGTGCATTAGATTGAATCGGTGAGTCCAGTTTAAAACCTTTTCATGCTGAGGAAGCGTTTGGCTTGAATCTTCTGATTTCATCAGTTTCCTCCTATTCAAGCACATCCAGGGGATTTCAGTATGTTCACCCTCAGGCCATCCAAGATTAGGAAGAGTTTGTTTCTTCATCAGATTTGGAGAAATGTTGTATTCCATCAGCTGCGCAATGGATGCTCTGCAGTGAATGGGTGCCGTCAGAATGAGAGTCCAAACAGCTGATAAAAACATCACAATAATCCACACCACTCCAGTCCATCAAAAGTGCATCTCCTTGTTGTCTCTCTCATCAAAATCCACACATATTTGTTTCGAGCTGTTTTGAATCTGTGCAGATTTCTCTCCTGATTCAGACCAGAACACTTTTTCACTGGAGGAAGCGTTATGTTTCACTGTTTTATCAGCTGTTTGGACTCTCATTCTGACGGCACCCATTCACTGCAGAGCATCCATTGCTGAGACACTGATGCAGTGCTACATTTCTCCAAATCTGATGAAGAAACAAACTCATCCTAATCTGGGATAGACTGAGGGTGAGTACATTTTCAGCTAATTTTCATTTATGGTCTGAACTATTCCTTTAATTACACAGAAATCTGCTGAATTGTATGAAACACGTTCACTTTTGTTGTCTGCAACACTTTGTTAGAACTTAAACCTACACAGTCAAGGACATTGTTGCATGCATTTTTAGCCACGCAGGTTTATTTTTTGTGTCAGAATGCAGTTCATAATGACACATGTATGTTTTACATTCTCCATGTATGTTTCCACAAGAGGCGCTGAAACTCATGCTGAAGCAACAGTTTGAAGACGGTCTTGCTCAGCAAGTCAGTTAAAAGTTTGTTAGACTGTTGACATGTTTATAGCAGCTGCCTAAATTACATTATAGCAACACAAAACAGCTTGTAAGTGTACACACACACACACACGTTTGTTTTTGTGAAAAGTGGGGACTCTCCATAGGCGTAATGGTTTTTATACTGTACAAACTGTATGTGCTATTGCCCTACACCTTTATGTCCTCATTTGTCACAAAAATGCACGCACACACACACACACACACACACACACATACACACACTTGTAATGCGCTGGCCAAATATCTGCGTCTGTGTTTGTGTAATTGTGTTTTTGGTGATAATGTTCTTAATATTGTAGTTCTACAATTGGCAGCTGTCTGCATCAGTGTTATTTGGGTTTTCTAGTATTTTATTTCATTTTTATTTATTTATTTATTTTTTTTTTTGTAATTTTGCTCAGTTTAGTAGTTTTGTTGGTTTTTTATTGTTACTATAAAAATAGGTCTATATATAAGTTTTTTTTTTTTTAATTAAGTTTTAGATTTTAGTTGATAATTTTAGTTATTTTATTACCTTCTGTTTTCATTTTAATTTTAGTTTAAGTTTTAGTAATTTTGTTGTGTCATTTATATTTAAAAAATGTCTAGTCTATATAGTTTTTTTTATTACGTTTTAGTTTATTTGAATTTTGTTTAAAGGTTTAGTAATTGTGATGTTTCTTTCTTTCTTTTTTTTAAAGTCCAAATGTCTTTTTCATTATAGTTTATTCCATTTTAGTTCTTTTAGTACTTAAAATTTAGATGAGAAATGTCTTGTAAATTAGTAATAAGTAAAATTTAAAAAATATATTTTATTTCATTCCAGTTAATTTTTTATTTTATTTTTATTTATAAGTAATTAATTTATTTTATGATTTTAGCTTTAGGTAATGATAATTGTTTGCACACTATTTTTTAAACAACTGTTTTATTTTATTCTTGTTCACATTTTAGGGATGAAAATCTATAGAACTGAATAAATGAATTGCAAGTTTTCTTGCATATATGCCTATGCATGTAAATGTCTATCGCATATATCACGATCATTCCTGTAGCTCAAACAGTGGCTGTAATGGGTTTGATTCCCAATAAATGCATGAACTGCTGTAATGCACACCTTAAATGCAAGTCACTTTGAATGAAAGCATCTGCCAAAAGCATGAATGCACATGTTTATTTTTGGTTTGAAATGAATTGCATTTGTTATTGGTAGCAGTCAGCATGTTTTAAGAGAGAGAAAGCATACGTGAATGTATGTTTGTAATCTAATCCGTTAAACTAGACAGGATGACACTGGAAACCAGGAGCCGAGTGTAATAAATCACTGGATTTGTGACAGTTAGATGAAACGTCTGGCACTTTGAGCTGTGTGTTGTGGATTGACCTTTGACCTCACCTCATTTCACTCTTTACCTCCTCCTAATGCCACGGCTTGACGAAGCGCACGCCATAACAGACCAGACCCTTATAATGGAAGATGAACATTATTTTTTTGATTATTCAAGTTATGATGGCATGCATATGCTGTCTTCTAGATGAATGTTGAACTGAAGGTATGTTTTTATCATAAATAGGTTGTGTATGCGTCACAGACTGACCCGTCGGTGTCCACAGATGCGGTTTGTCTAACAATACTTTCAATGGAAGCACATTTTGTTTTGCCATGAAAGCCTACGGCTCATTCAACCACATCCGAAAGACAAGCATAAGAGACAAATAAGAACTGTTCTTAAAAACTCCTGATTCCTTTTGCTCGCAGGAAAAAACGGGTGGTCTTTGTAACGGCGGCTCATGTGCTGCTCTGAAAAAAAGCGTGCGAATGTAAAAAGGTAAAATGAATGCATATGTTCTATGAGACGGACATGGTGTTATTTATTTAAGATGTTGATGTGCTGCATTGTGTGAGAATTCATGTGCATGAATGAGAGATGGATATATGACCACAGATGTACAGATGTACAACAGTGTTAAACTAGGAACATATTTGTCCTGTTGGAAAATACTGACCTGAAGATGAAAATTCACTGTAAAAGGCACACAGATATATGCAAACACACAAAAATAGTATTAAAACATGACATATATAAAATATTAATAGTCTGAAATATTAAACAACTATTTAAAATAGAGATCATAGAAAATGATTCAAAATTAGATCATAGAAAATATAAAAACAATCATTTAAAAATAAAAATAAAGATTTAGATAATTGAAAAACTAAAAATTTAAAATTAGTACAAAAATAAATAATAAAAATATGAGAATATTCACTTATTTAAAATAAACATTAGATCATAAAATATTTAAAATAGAATATAGATCATATGAAGTATAAAAATAATGGTTTCAATTAAAGTAGATCACATAAAAATATATAGAATATATATATATATATATATATATATATATATATATATATATATATATATATATATATAAATATGATATATAGAAAAAAGATAATTTAAAATACTAAAAAAAAACAATTATTTAAAATAATAGAATATTTAAACAATAATTTTAAATAAAAATTTGATCATAAGAAGTATAAGTAAATATTTGAAACAAATAAAATATCAATTATTTAAAATAAATTAGATCAGAAAGTTTAAAACAACTTAAAATAAAAATAAATTATCATAGAAAATATAAAAACATTTAAATAAAAACAAAAAATAGGTGACAGAATAAAATCTAGATCATATAAAGTATGATCATTTTAAACAAGACAAATTAAATAATTAGATCATACAAATATTCATTATTTATTATTATTATTATCATTATGTATAACTAATATAAAAATAACAGTTCAGATGAACTCAGAAATGGCCGTTCTGTCATGCATGTTGTGTTGAGGGCTGTCGTGAGAAGAGCTGCAGCAGGAGATCACAGGCATGAAACTGGGGTCACGCTCAGCGTCTGAACGCTTTCACAGGCCCCTGCTGAACACAGACGTGATGATATGAGGAGCATCGCATCTTCTGTCTTAGATTAGCTCACAGAGCAGATGCAGCTACTTCAGCTCTGACCTTTGACCCTCAAACACCTCCGGTCACTGCTGGTGTTCAGTGCAGCATAATTCACACAGGACGCGTTCATGTCTTCAGTCACAATAGATGTTCAACTGAGAATGTTACTTTAAAGCAGCACTGACGGTGTGACTCTGAACATTAAAATTTGATGAAACCGCTCAGTAGGAATTTGAAAGACATGAAGCATGTCTGAAGCATAATATATGTATTTAAAACATATTCATTTTATTAGTACTATTACAGAAATCTGACCTATTTCATTTATGTATGACTGACAAATATATAGTCATATTAAATATCAAAAAATTGTTTAAAATAAAAACTTACATCATACAAAATATGTTTAAATTAAAATAGATTAAATAAAATATTAAAAGTTTAAATTGTTATAGTAATTATATATATATATATATATATATATATAATTTAAAATATTAACAACAATTTAAAAAGAAATTAAATATCCAAAAAATATAAAAATAATTATTTAAAATAAATATAGATCATATGAGGTATAGAAAACGTAGATCATTTAAAATGTTTAAAAAGTGTCTAAAATACAAAAAAGTAGATCATAATAAAATATAAAAATGTTTAAAATAAAATACATAAAAGAACCTCATATAAAATATATAATAATACATATAAAATAATAAACTTGTTTAAATAATGAGATCATACAAAATATACAAATATTTATTATTATTATTATTTATAAATATACAAATAACTGTTCAAACGAACAAAAATTTGCATTCTGTCATGCATGTTAGGTCACATCGTGTTCAGGGTTTACATTTTATTAGTTTGTTGATGTTAAAACGTTGTAATCAAGATGCATGGAAATTTTATATGGAATTCAAATACATAAATCTTACATTTAGACACAGACCAACAATTAAAGTAAAGCACAGAATGTGTGGTGTGTGAGCTTCTCTTAATCTGTGCGCTGCGTTCAGTCAAGAGCAATAAAGCACCTCTCAAATCAGTCCTTCATTTAAACGACCCCTGTTACGAGCTCCACGTCATTAGGGTAATATAAAAATGAATGATGGCTTCCCAGATGCCCCTGTGTGGTGGATTTCCATTCATTCAAACACACACACAGACGTGCGTCAGGATCTGCAGTCACGCAAGCGCTGCCCTGAACGCAGACCTCGGCAGGAAAACCAGACACTCAAGAGTTTCACAAGTTACAGGGGAATAAATCATTTCAAGGACGTTTGAGGAGGAGTGTGTTTGTGAGGGACGAAAAACAGCACAACTCTACATGTTTCTCCATGTGTTTAAGACAGATTACATACATCTGACATACAAGATTTCACTTTTAATCAAGCTATACTTCTATTTAACTAAGTGGTGATTTAGTGCAGATGCATGTGATGAAACCTTGATCAGTAAGTCTTAAAACTGAGTCTGGTTACATTTAATTAATATTTTACAAATGTTTGATGTTGTAAATCTGTCATGCACTGGCATACCACTAATTAGATTCATATCAAAAATGTGCATGACTTTTAGGTTCATTTGTTTAGCACATATGTACATTTTTTAAGAAGTCTCTTCTGCGCAAGGATGAATTTATTTGATTAAAAAGAAAATGCAGTAAAAATTGTGAAATATTATTAGAATTTAAAATGTCTGTTTTCTATGTGAATATCTATTAAACTGTAATTTATTTCTGTGATGCGCAGCTGTATTTTCAGCATCATTACTGCAGTCTTCAGTGTCACATGATCTTCAGAAATCATTCTAATATGCTGATTTGCTGCTCGAAAAACATTTCTGATTATTATCAATTTTGAAAATGATTTTTTGTGGAAACCGTGATACATTTTATTTTTCAGGATTCACATATGAATAAAAAGTTCAAATTAACAGCACTTATTTGAAATAGAAATCTTTTGTAACATTACATATGTCTTTACTGTCACTTTTAATCAGTTGAATGCATCCCTGATGAATAAAAGTATTCATTTCTTTCAAAAAACAATAAAAGTTTTACAGCCCCAGAACTTTTGAACAATAGTGTGCAGTATCCTCCAAAAGTCACATTGGCTTTCCCAAAAATGTCTGTAACATAATGAGAGGTTTGACGATGACATTTATAATATTTCATTGTTTTTAAATGTATTCTCACATCATTCATGCACACATTTCAGGAGGAAAACTATAACTTTAAGCTTGTTGAAACTGAAATCTGAAGGCTAATTATGGCTATCAAATGAGATATTCTAAAAATGAAATAATGTTTCCAGTGTTTGGGAGGAACTAAGTACAAGTAGCGATGCTGAGGCCTAAACTGACTCTTCTAATGATCATTTGTAGAAATCTAGAAGTGTCTGGCAGAGCTGAGATGCTGTTTGGACGTCCTCCAGACCGCAGATTCACATTTGAGGTTGTGCATCGTAACAGGCCCATCAGGGAAACTCCGATCCATCCGTCCTGGCAACTATCGTTTAATCACAAAGTTCTCCACTATTTACATTTTGGAGTGAATCAGTGTTTCATGTAACATGCAACCCTCTGCCAAATCGGCAAAACCTCAAATACAATGGACAGTCTGAGGCTCTGTGATCAAAGTATGACAAGAGCGAAGCGGTTTGAGACCAAGTGTGGAAACGCAGATCTCTGATGTTGGAAGATGCATCCTTTACAAGCACATAGGTGTTCAGCTCTGGGTTCAAAACTAGTTAAGCTGATGTCAATTGCCATAGAAAATCAACAACCAATAACATCATTTACAATGGTTTGGAGGGTTTAAATGTCAAATGTGCTTATATAAGCTTATATTGCTGTTAAAGTGATTATTTTAATTATTTTGTATAAAAATGTGTTATTTGAGCTGTTTAAATTGTCATACGCCCTACATTTAAATTCCGATTATAATAAATCCACATGAAACAAAGCCAAAAGTTAAGTGCACGCATAAACTTTTACTGAAGTGTTGCATTTGAATATTTATGTAACTTTTTCAGCTTTTAGCGGCATGAAATTATAAGTAACTCGCGGAGGAACTTTTTGTTTCAGTCGTTACGTGAGTTGTGCTTCGGCTCCGCCTTCAGACTCGCGCGGATGAATCTGATGTTTGGAATCGCGTGGCGCCGCTGTGATTGTGATTACAGATTCAGCGCAAATTTCACTAATGACATCACAATGAAACGAAAGAAAGACAGCAATCCAAGAAATATGTTTTATGAGAGGGTGAGCAGCTTATATTCTAATGCTGTTTTGGCTTGTGAAATCAGTTGTTTTATAGCGTTACTAACGTTTGGCAGCAGACCTAAGGTTATTAGAGATAACGGTTGATTTTCGTACCTGATAAGGTAAAAATGGTGGAACCTGTTACCTTGCATTGGCTATTTACAGGTAAATAGACCAAAGTAGTTACTGGTTTAGAGATTGGTATTGTTATTTAACATTGATTTGTGAAGTAGTCAGATGATTCTACTCAAACAATACTGATTCTTGTTTTATTGTGGGCGCTGTCTGGTTTTAAACTCTTTTTGGTTCCAGGTTCATATGTTTTGACTTTAAGCTACTACATCTTCCACTGCTTCTGCTTCGTAAAGTTTTGAAACCTTTTTTGAATCATTTGTTTTGAACCAGTGATTCAGAGCTGCCATAGTCACGTGATTTCGGTGAACGAGTCTTCGCTGTCCTGGGTCATAATTGCTTCAAAATGTTTAGAAATTTCTATTTGCTGATTAGGGAGCGATGATGGCTGTGGAATCATGAATCAGTGTCTTTATGGTTTTTACCTTATTGGATCAGTTTTATAATTTTGTAGATATTTTAATGACAGTTGAGTTGTACTTAGTCACTTAGTGGCCTCATTAACCAAGCTCATTTATTAGATTACACTTTCAGTGAAACATCTGCAGTTGGCTTGTACAGGTGCATCTCAATAAATTAGAATGTTGTGGAAAAGTTCATTTATTTCAGTAATTCAACTCAAATTGTGAAACTCGTGTATTAAATAAATTCAATGCACACAGACCGTAGTAGGTTAAGTCTTTGGTCAACCTGATCTCACAGAATTCCGTGTAATGTTCACGGACTTAATTAACCCCGAATCTGTGGTGGCATCACGGAATCGCCGAAAATTCCGTGATGGGCTCACAGAAGTGATAGCAATGTAAGTCAGTGACAGGCATCAGCCGTGCTCCACGCACGGAAACCCTTAGCAACAATATGCCGACGCAATACTGGGAAATTTATCGTCATCATTATTGTTCAGAACTGCACGGATTCACTGGTTCAACACCAGCGCTGCATCGGACCACGTAAAAAGAGTGACTCCGATGCAGTTACTTTCACTGGAGTACCTGACCCCACCCCTACCCTAAACCTACCCAGTTCTGAACAATAATGATGACGATAAATTTCCCAGTATTGCGTCGGCATATTGTTGCTAAGGGTTTCCGTGCGTGGAGCACGGCTGATGCCTTGTCACTGACTTACATTGCTATCACTTCTGTGAGCCCATCACGGAATTTTTTCTGTGAGCCCATCACGGAATTTTCGGCGATTCCGTGATGCCACCACAGATTCGGAGGTTAATTAAGTCCGTGAACATTACACAGAATTCTGTGAGATCATGTTGTCTTTGGTTCTTTTAATTGTGATGATTTTGGCTCACATTTAACAAAAACCCAAAAATTCTCAACAAATTAGAATATGGCGAATACGTTTCTAGCCATTTTGACGCCCTAGGCGAAATCCCTATTAATGCACCCCCTACATATATATATATATACATACATATATATATAATTATACTTTCTTTTTCAGAAAACTGTTTCTTGTCACATTTAAATTGGTTGTCATAGTAACGACACTAATTTGTGGAAATTCAGCACATTGTGAGTTCCACAAATCTGAACACATTAAGATAAAACATTTTGCACAATTTATTATCTGTGATACCATTATAGCCAATGGATGCCTGTAGCTCTGTGTAAAAATCCCTAGTTGCTAAGAAATTGTCATCATAAATAAATAAATTTTATTACATTTGGATTTGGATACATGTTTAGATATTATCAGTGGCTACTTTTTGACTTTATCTGTTTTTTTGTTCAATTGTTGTTGTTGTTGTATCAGTTATTGCAATATTATTTCAGTCAAACCTATAAAACCCTTTGTTACCCCAAACTACATAGGCCTATAAAAGCCTGATCAGTGACATAAAAGCAATCAGAATGCAGCTAGTAGTTCTTTTATTACTTATTGACGTGTTAACTTCCCCTTTAAATAACGTGACGCTCTGCCCACTGTATGACGCTACTCCCTTTAAGCGCTGCTGGAAGCAAATTAATAAATTTTTTTTTTTTTGGAAGCGAATTAATTGATTCAGCATTTCGACACTTCCGTAATGATGCATTAAATTTGACAAATCGGTTTAAGTATGTATTGATTTTAATTGGCTGTAAAAGTTTTATATAGGAATATTACACAACACACTTAACCTTTAACTATGCATTGGCGCAAAAACACACACCTTTTAGACTAGTTTCACATGAAACATGATTTCTCTGTCACAAATACTGCCTAAACAAAATACTGGTTTTGTGCACTTTTTTTATGTACCAATATTTTAAATTGGCCTTTGAACTTGCATGGCAAAAAAAAAAAAGCCTTACCTTGCCAAAACACGGACAGAACCCATTGATCTAATGGCATTATTGAGCGCTCCCAATCCAAACGCAAACTTTGCATGCAACAATCAGAGGCAGCAATTGACAGCGCTCTGATCCAATGGCATACAGGCATCGTCAGAATGACAGTCCTCTAGCCCAATGATGTTGGGGGATCCAGTGGGGGCGGCAATCATATTTCAGTGTCCGTGCCACTCTAATTCAAAACCCTGTTAAAATGTAGCGGCAGTACGTGCGCTCATTGGCGCCCCCTCCAGCTGGTGGTGCTCTAGGCGACCGCCTAGCTTGCCTATGCCTAGAAACGGTACTGTGGTGACATGCCAATCAGCTAATCAACTCAAAACACCTGCAAAGGTTTCCTGAGTCTTAAAAATGGTCTCTCAGTTTGGTTCACTAGGCTACACAATCATGGGGAAGACTGCTGATCTGACAGTTGTCCAGAAGACAATCATTGACACCCTTCACAAGGAGGGTAAGCCACCAACATTCATTGCCAAAGAAGCTGGCTGTTCACAGAGTGCTGTATCTAAGCATGTTAACAGAAGGTTGAGTGGAAGGAAAAAGTGTGGAAGAAAAAGATGCACAACCAACCGCAGCCTTATGAGGATTGTCAAGCAAAATCGATTCAAGAATTTGGGTGAACTTCACAAGGAATGGACTGAGGCTGGGGTCAAGGCATCAAGAGCCACCACACACAGACGTGTCGAGGAATTTGGCTACAGTTGTCGTATTCCTCTTGTTAAGCCACTCCTGAACCACAGACAACGTCAGAGGCGTCTTACCTGGGCTAAGCAGAAGAAGAACTGGACTGTTGCCCAGTGGTCCAAAGTCCTCTTTTCAGATGAGAGCAAGTTTTGTATTTCATTTGGAAACCAAGGTCCTAGAGTCTGGAGGAAGGGTGGAGAAGCTCATAGCCCAAGTTGCTTGAAGTCCAGTGTTAAGTTTCCACAGTCTGTGATGATTTGGGGTGCAATGTCATCTGCTGGTGTTGGTCCATTGTGTTTTTTGAAAACCAAAGTCACTGCACCCGTTTACCAAGAAATTTTAGAGCACTTCATGCTTCCTTCTGCTGACCAGCTTTTTAAAGATGCTGATTTCATTCTCCAGCAGGATTTGGCACCTGCCCACACTGCCAAAAGCACCAAAAGTTGGTTAAATGACCATGGTGTTGGTGTGCTTGACTGAAGCTATGGGGTGTTGTCCAGAGGAAAATGAGAAACAAGAGACCAAAAAAAGCAGATGAGCTGAAGGCCACTGTCAAAGAAACCTGGGCTTCCAGACCACCTCAGCAGTGCCACAAACTGATCACCTCCATGCCACACTGAACTGAGGCAGTAATTAAAGCAAAAGGAGCCCCTACCAAGTATTGAGTACATATACAGTAAATGAACATACTTTCCAGAAGGCCAACAATTCACTAAAAATGTTTTTTTTATTGGTCTTATGAAGTATCCTAATTTGTTGAGAGTGAATTGGTGGGTTTTTGTTAAATGTGAGCCAAAATCATCACAATTAAAATTACTGAAATAAATGAACACTTCTACGACATTCTAATTTATTGAGATGCACCTGTATAAGGTGTTTTATACCTGTTTGGCTTGAATTTTCATTGCATTTACATTGCTCTGACCAGCAGGAGTCACGAGTATAGCGTTTCAAGCGCTTCTAAACAGTGAATCATTATGCGATTGATTCAAATGTTCTCCCATCACTTATCCTACCCTTCTTTCCTTTATTTACGAATATGGCTGAGAAATGCAAATGAGGAAGTATGCATTTTCCTGGGAAATCTGTCCCGTCAGCTTTATAATAGAAATATTAGGCTTCCAGTTGTGATTTATTGCAAAAACACATTTTGGAAGATGGTTTTATGATGCTACATGATACTCGCTTATTATTTACTTATTATATTTCGCTTATAGTTGTTCTCAATTTAGAGCAAACAAATTACGTAGTGTAGATTTATATATTTAAATATAAAAAGTCAGAAATGGAGTATGGTTAAACTTTGACTTGCTACTATTGTTTTATCAACCACACTGTGCTCTTGACAAAAGGATAGAGAGAGATGTTGTGTGTATGGCAGTAATTACCCACTTGTGGTTTGGCACTAGTAATAATTCAGACTATTAATCATCTGCAGATAAACAAACAGTGCTCATTCTGTACGTATCACTCTGCCAGACTCCCGTTTAGCTCTCAAAGCCGAACCGAGGCCTTCAGCAGCATTTAGACCGAATCCTGTCTCATATTAAAAAACTCATGTTGCTCAATAGACATGCCACGGACAATGTCTTTTCCCAACTATTTCCTGATACGATTCCACTCCTGCCACATCAGACTGAAAATCTGATCCATGTAAACATTTCTGAGAGTCTCACCAACCGCAGTCCTTTTCCTGGTCTTTCCCTGTCTCCAGCGAGATGATTTGCAGGAGAAGAACTCAAGCCACACAGGGAGAGTTCTGCCATATCTTGTCCAGGCAGATGAGCATTATGAATCCAGGCAAACAAACGTCTCTGACTAGACACTGTGGTCTTTTACTCATCAGTATGAGGTTTTTAAGATTGCACGAAACTTTAGTTCTAAAACTTGGTGCTACTGAGAATCAACAGTTGTCTTTCGCCAGTAAACATGGAATATCATATAGGCCGACTGTGCATGCAATATATTGTCGGTACATCTATTAAAATAGTCCTGCATTCTTAAGTCTCAAGGTCTCTAGATATAGCTTGGTTTGGATTGTTTTTGAAAGAAGTCTCATCTGCTCAACAAGGCTGCATTTATTTGACCAAAAATACATTAAAAATAGTCAAATATTATTGCAATTTCAAATAACTGATTTCTATTTAAATATATTTTAAAATGTAACTTATTCATGTGATGCAAAGCTGAATTTTCAGAAAACTAAAGGACGAATGAAGGACGAATGCAGTTTCACGCGAAATCCGCCCGGACAGCTCTAAAATATAAATAATCATTATTGGCTTACCTTAGCATTATAGGGTAAGGCAAAAAAAAAAAAAACACAGTTTGGAAATGGTTTTATAATTTATTTATTTATTTAAATTCTGAGCAGCATTTATTTGAAATAGAAATATTTTGCAGCATTATATAAATGTCTTTAATGTCACTTTTGATTAAAAAAACAACACTGAGTTATTCGTGTTCCTCAGTGACCATAAAAAACAACCACAACATTAAAGCCTGAAATCAACTCATTCAGCTGGATTGAGGAGGTTTATTAGTCACTGTGAACCAGAACTAAGTATTGAGTAATTAGCTGGTTGTAATAGCAACTACATGCCTCATGCTGAGCGTTTACAGGGTCTTTCTATCTCATTCACATCTCCAACTCATTCATGAATTACCATAGGTTGAGTTACACATTGCAATCTGAGACCTCACAACGCCCTCCAGTGGCGCACAGACATATATCACTCTACAAAAATGCATATCAAATGCCATCTTTTTTAATTAGAAACATAAAAATATAGTAGTTACCACTGATATTTACATGTAGTATGACAAAATAAATTTAAATAAATTAAAATACTGAATTGAATTCACAAATGCATGAAGAAAATAGTTAATATTATCATATTGATGCACTATAAAAGAAATATCATGGTTATTAATATTATTGAATGATTTTTAGTTTTATTAACCTCTCTGAAATATGTGACCCAGGACCACAAAACCAGTCTTAAGTGTCAATTTTTCTATTGATGTATGGTTTGTTAGGATCGGACAATATTTGGCTGAGATACAACTATTTGAAAATCTGGAATCTGAGGGAGCAAAAAAATCTAAATATTGAGAAAATTAGCAATGCATATCAAAAATTAAGTTTTGATATATTTACGGTAAGAAATTTACAAAATATCTTCATGGAACATGATCTTAATATCCTAATGATTTTTGGCATAAAAGAAAAATGGATAATTTTGACCCATACAATGTATTTTTGGCTATTGCTACAAATATACCCCAGCGACTTAAGACTGCTTTTGTGCTCCAGGGTCACATATGTGCCTAAAACTATCTAGATGGAAACTGCATTAGAATTATTTGAAACAAACCTTTGTACTTGATATCTTTGCTCCTGGTACATCAACATCTAATAATGAATGAAATAATGTTCCTACACCGTTTAAGTCAGTCAAACAATATATATTTCATAACTATAGTTACAGTTACCCTAAACTCACAGATACAAGAAAATATATGACTTGTAAAGTAGCTTTCAAGTATATATATACAAGTTCATATATATGTAAAATTAACCTTCTTTAAAATGTCTTAAAAGCTAATGATCCCGCTTATGATCCCATTATGAGTTATATTCCCATCACCATACAGAATATTATTAAACATGCATATTAAACCGTAAAGCATATTGTAGTACACATGACTGTACTAGTATTCTGGAAATCTGCTGTTAACTTATCAGCAACTAAGAGACAGTGGTTTTCTGTCTTTCTGGCTAATTATAGACATTTTCCAGACCATTCGTGTTGGGTGGAACCATGGTTGTGGTGGAGCCAGAGCTTTTTGGATCATCAGAGAAATGACCAGCAACGTCATTATGAATGTGGTAGTAATACAGGAAGAGAAAAAACCCTGAAAAAAGAATCAGAAAAAAAATAATTCAACTGCTTTTATAACCCGTTGTAATCAAATATTTTGAAATCATTTTAACAATGATTAAATTACTAATAATAAAATATAAAAAATTAAAAAAACATTTTATTAAGATATTTAATTCAAATAAGTTGCTGAAATCTGTAGGAAACGTTCTACAAAGCCAATTGTTCTGATGCATGTGATTGTTTCTCACCCTGAAACGAGTTCAACACAGTGAATATGTAATATGAGGGAATGAGCATCGGTCCATAACTGAAGAACGCCACAGACCACGTCAGACCGAAGAGCAGGAACAAACTCAACACCATCATCAGCTGCTTTCTGAACGTCTTTCTCTTGCCGTCAGTCGCTCTTAAGCGTCTGACCTGAACAATCCTAGTTAAGATAGTGATGAAGATTCCTGTCGTGAAGATGAACACTAAAGCGTAGTAGCCGATGTTCACTGTGTAGTGAATGTAAGGATTTGTAATCCAGCACCTGTAATTAGAAAAGAATTAAGAAGACAATCGGTAAACATTCATGAATTTACATTTACATTTAAATTTACAGAACTTACATTCGTGAAATTTTTTCAGACGTTGTTTTTATGATCACTGTTTTATATTCTCCTACAGAAGCAATAGTTATGACTATTGGAGCAGGAAATGCTGAAAACACACAGAGACAAGGCTTATTATAGATGAAAAAAAAAAAAAAAAACTAAAAACACTGAAAAATAAATGGATAAAAAATAAATAAATAAATATATATATATATATATATTTTTTTTTTTTAGATATTTTTTTTTTTTACAGAAAATCATTGTTTTATTTCAGTTATAAATTTAGCTACATTTCCCATTTTGATTTAGTTTAACTTGATATGCAAAATAACCAACAAAAAAAAAATCATAAAAACTAAAACATATTTACAAAAAAAATCAAATGACAATTTTATTTAGAAAAACTAAAGTTTTCCTGAAAAATATTAAAACTAGAAAATTAAAATTAAAACAAAATAAAATTAATTCAAAGTATGAATAAAAACAAGTGTTCAGATGCTCTTAAAGGAACAGCTCAAGAAATAAATAAATATTATACTAAAATTATCATGACAGTAATTCATATGACTCATGTGCAATATATTTTCTTCAATATATCCAGTTGACAGTTGGAGATGGTTTTATATATATATATATATATATATATATATATATATATATATATATATATATATATATATATATATATATATATAAAATATATTCCTGTGGCTAATTTTACACAATGATTACAAAATTGGTCTCGTTTTTTTCATTGGTCTTCAAGTTTTTTTGTTTTTTTTTTTCCTTCTGGGGCCTGAAATAGAGGAATTTTGGTCAATATTCATAATTAAACAATATTTTGCTGAATGTGTTTTTGTGCTGGCACCTTGGCTGGTTTAGGTCTGTCATGGATAAATAAATATAACAATAAAACCGCCAGTAGGTGGCAGCAAGTCCCTGTTTTAATAAATTACTTACTGAATCATTCATATCAAATGATTCGTTCAAAATGGCTGATTCAATAGAAGTGAGACCATCCCTGCATTCCATTCGGAAGGGCTCATCCCTATGCCCTAATCCCTTCAAAGGGTTGAAGGGTGTAGGGGACCAAACAACTGTTTCTTGAAGTGCCCTTTTGCGTCATCATCCCATGCCCATACGATGGCGCCGTCATCATGCACAGAATCTGTGCAAAGGATCATGGGGGACCGACGTGTAGTGTATGAATCGCTAAGGATCACTGTTTCACAGCTGACCCACGACTGCACTGCCAAGTCCAGCTCCAACCACATCATCAAGTTCGCTGATGACACAACAGTGGTAGGTCTCATCAGCAACAATGATGAAACGCACTACAGAGAGGAAGTGGCACAGCTGGCGAAATGGTGTGGCACTAACAACCTGTCCCTCAATGTGAGTAAGACAAAGGAGGTTGTGATGGACTTCAGAAGAAACTCTGGTGATCACCCCCCACTGACCATCGACAGCTCGACTGTGGAGAGAGTCAGCAGCACTAAATTCCTGGGGGTGCACATCACAGAGGGTCTCACCTGGACCACCAACACCATGTCACTCTCCAAGAAGGCACAACAGCGCCTACACTTCCTCCGCCGGCTGAAGAGAGCAAGTCTCCGTCCACCCATCCTCACCACTTTCTACAGGGGCACCATTGAGAGTGTGCTGACCATGTGCATTATTTATTATTATTTCTTTTATTTTTATACAGGGACAATGCACAACAGTTAGCTATAAAGCTAATTTGCATCTGCAGTCCCTGGGCAGGATGTTGTTACAAAATTACCAAGTTCAATCAAAACAATACAGTACAATACATACAACACATACAATATCACATCATACTCCATTAAATAAAAAATCAACTCAATGATCACATATTTTATTTTCCTTAAGCCATACTTTAAGCGTAATTTTAAAAATACTAAATGTTGCACACGCTCTAATATAAACAGGTATTAAATTCCATCTTTCTGCTGCTCTAACTGAAAAAACTGATTGTCCAAAAACAGTTTTCTTAAATTTAGTTGAATAATCACCTCTAACTGATGACCTAGTCTGCCTGATATTGTCCTTACAGAAAGTCACACATTGTTTAAGAGGCGGTGGTGCAAAATCATGAAATAATTTATACATCAAACACACATCAGCAAAAAATAAAAAATTATCAAACGTCAATAATTTATAATTTTTAATAATATTGCAGTGATGATAACTCCTTGGCTTTTTAGCTACAATTTTCACAGCTCGTTTATAGATGGTATATAATGGTTTTAACGTAGTTATACTTGTATGGGACCAACTTGTAGCACAATAAGATAAATGAGGGAGGATCATTGTATGCATAAAGAGTTTAGCAGCAGCCACAGGTAATTGGTGCCTAATATTTCTGAAGATCATCAAACTTGCTCTAGTACTTTTAGACACCTTTTTAATATGTTTTTTAAAATTTAAATTGGAATCCATAATCATACCCAAATATTTAAAATGCTCAACAATATTTATTACCTCTCCTTTAACTAAAATATCTGGACAACACTCATCAACTTTCCTGATCGAAAAATACATTCCCACAGTTTTACTCGTATTAAGAGTGAGGCAAGAATGACATAGCCAATCTGAGACTTTGTTCAATGCAGCAGTAAGTTTGATAGCAGCTTGTTCTTTTGTCTTAGCATAAGTATAAACAACTGTATCATCTGCATACATCTGAACCTGGACCTCTGGACAAACTGTAGGCAGATCATTAATGTATAAGCTGAACAAAATTGGTTCAAGAACCGACCCCTGTGGGACTCCAATATTACAATCAAGAAATGGTGAGCATACATCATTAATTCTTGTACATTGTTTTCTTAAACTTAAGTATGACTCCATCCATGTTAATGTATTAGTAGAAAAATTAAATCTTGATAATTTAGACAAAAGAACACTATGATTAACGGTATCAAAAGCCTTTTTAAAATCAAGGAAGACAGCACCAACAACACCTCCCCTATCAAGACTGGATTTAATTTGTTCAACAAAATAACAGTTTGCTGTCTCCGTAGAGTGATGTGCCCTAAATCCAAACTGCATAGGATGTAATGGAAAATGACCAAGATTTAAATGCTCTACTAACTGATTACAAACAACCTTCTCAATTACTTTAGAAACAACTGGTAGAATACTAATAGGTCTATAGTTAGTTACATTAGCAGGATCACCAGTCTTAAATATACACTCAAAAAAATGATTCGGTCTAAATTGACATTTTATGTAATTCAATTGCATAACAATTTTCCATCCATTTAGATTACATAGTTTTAACATAAACAAATCAATCAACTTAATGTGAGTCATATGCATCAGTCATACGTGAATGACACAGGTAAGTTTTATGTAATAATTCACAGCAAAGTCCCCACACTGCTCAGTGTTCATGTGTTTCCACACTACAGAGTGTTCATGTAGAATTGAAGCAGTGTTGAGTCAATGTGATGATTGATCATTAATGATGAACAGCTGCTGTTATCAAGAAGAATCACCGAAGGAAAGAGAAACACAAGAATTACAACTGACTTCAGCCACAGCTGAAGATGAAATCAACTGAAATAAAAGAAGACATTAAATCTCTCAAGATCTGATTAAACATTTTCACAAACAGCATCAGATTGACCAGATTGACTTTATTTCTGTCAGACTTCTAGAGAAGCTCTTATTGAGAATTAAAAGAGGTTTAGATGCTTTATTGTTTTGTTTGAAATCACCATCAAAGAGACCAGTGTTTCCTTTTGTTGAGCTCTTGACCCTTGACATTTTGGTGTTAATATTACACTGGTTGCTTTAATTGTGTGATCATTTAAAACACATTTAGCTTAGCCAGCGAAGCCAAGTGAATAAGAGTTGTGGGTAGATGATCCACTGACCTCATTTCAAGTCCAGTTTCTGATTATGTAGACATTAAACTGTTGTAGATTTTTTCATAGTTTCATATCTTGCAGTATTGTAAATATCAGATAATTTGAATAATTTACAAATCACTTTGTGCACATAAAGTTTTCATCTGCAGCAATACAAAGACCACAGACATCAATAATCAGTATATGAATCTCAACAATGGTGACAGTCAAGAACATATTCAGATGAAACTCTGAACATCACAAAACAAGCTACCAAAAAAAAAAAAAATCACAACTAAAACAACATACGTAAAATAAAATAGTAGGAATAAAAGAAAATAATCAGACAATTCAGCTGCGTTGTTTATTCATGCTGCAATGCATGCTGGGATACATGGGAGAGTCTTGTACTATGCTGGTACCAAGCATGCATTGCAACATGAAGCATTTTGTTGACTGTCACCATTGTTGAGATTCATATACTGATTCTTGATGTCTGTGGTCTTTGCATTGTTACAGATGAAAACTTTTTGTGCACAAAGTGATTTGTAAATTTTTTAAATTATCTGCTTTTACAAGACTACTAGATCTGAAGCTATATAAAAAACCTAAAGCAGTACTACATCCATACAATCAGATGTTGGCCTTGAAACGAGATCGGTGGATCATTTGCCCACAACTCTTTTTTTTTTTTTTTTGTCTTAGCTTTGCTGGCTAAGCATGTTTTATATAAACACACAGTTAAAGCAACCAGTGTAATATTAACACCAACATGTCAAGGGTCAAGAGCCCAGAGCCCAACAAAAGGAAACACTGGTCTCTTTGATGGTGATTTCAAACAAAACCATAAAGCATCTAAACCTCTGTTAATTCTCAATAAGAGCTTCTCTAGAAGTCTGACAGAAATAAAGTCAATCTGGTCAATATGATGCTGTTTGTGAAGCTGTTTAATCAGATTTAATGTCTTCTTTTATTTCAGTTGATTTCATCTTCGGCTGTGGCTGAAGCCAGTTGTAGTTTTTGTATTTCTCTTTTCTTTGGTGATTCTTCTTGATAACAGCAGCTGTTCAACATTAATGATCAATCATCACATAATTATCTTCTTAACTCCAGCACTGCTTCAATTCTACTTGAACACTCTGTAGTGTGGAAACACATGAACACTGAGCAGTGTGGGGACTTTGCTGTAAATGATTACATAAGTCTTACCTGTTTCTTACCTGTTATGTTAAAACTATGTAATCTAAATGGATGGAAAATTGTTATGCAATTGAATTACATAAAATGTAAATTTAGACCAAATCATTTTTTTGAGTGTAGGTGCTATTACTGCTGACTTCCAGGCACTTGGAAAATAACACTGCTCTATTGACAAATTAACCAAATGAGCAATAGGTGTACTAAGAACATTTGCATACTTTTTAACTAATACAGAATCACAATCAAAAACATCCTTGGCCCTAGAACTCTTAAGTTGGCTTAACATTTTTATTAAATAGGACTCAGATACTTCAGAAATATTAAAAACAGGAAAATCATGATTTGGTAATATCCTTGCTTCTCACACTAAATCCTTGTGTTAAATCTTGGACTGAATCTATAAAATAATTATTAAATACACTGGCAATTTGATGTTTATCTTGAATTAAACTTCCATGAACTTGTAATTCAATGCCTTTATTATTTTTCTTTCATACTGTATTAATATTCTCCCATACTTCTCTACTATTCCCCTTAGCATAATTTATAAGGTCAATAAAAATTTTTGCTTTCGCTTTTCTAAATTCCTTTACAACTTTAATTACGTAAGTGTTGAAATGTCCTTCTATCATGAGCTAACCCTGATTTAAGCACTATTTTTAAAGCATGGTCCCTCTGCCTCATTAACTTCCATAATTGTTCATTTAGCCAAGGCAAATTCTGCTTCTTTCTGGAAAAAGTGACATTTTTACTAAATTCACCCTTAATCTTGTTAATTGTTACCATTAAACACTCAGAGGCAACTTCTAAATTATCAGTAGACAGAATCTCATTCCAATCTAGTTTTTTTAATTCCTCTTCAAATTCATTTTTAAGTCTTTTCGGTATAATATTTAGCACATTTTCTTTGTCTTGTTGATATAAAAACCTACGTTTTGTTAATTTTCTTACCACTAATATAAGATTATGATCTGATAGCCCTGTTAATAAATTTATTGACTTAGTTATTCTTTCTGGTTTGTTGCTAAATATTAAATCAATTTGAGTTTCAGATGATGAGGTGATTCTAGTAGGGCCCTCAATTAACTGTACTAGGTCAAAAAGACTTACTATCTCCTGAACCTTTTTCCTATTTGACTTCTCATTCCAATTTATATTAAAATCTCCAACCAAAATTAACACTCTATTTCGATCAAAACCCTTCAAAAGATTTCTCAGATGATCATAGAACATACTATTTGATAAAGGAGGTCTATATATGCCCACAACAGTAAATGTCATACATGGAGATAAAACAATTGTTACAGCAATATATTCTATATCTACTAATGTATTAAATTCAATTTCCTTACATTTAATGCAGTCCTTCACGTACATAAGCAGTCCACCACCTTTCCCAAATTGTTGATCCTTTCTGAAGACTTTATATCCCGGGACCAGATATGCAGTGTTTGGTGATGACTCTGTCAGCCACGTTTCTGACAAGCATAGCAAATCAAAGTTCGAATTTATAGCTGTTCCAGTTGTTCAGTTTTTGAGGCAACGGTTCTGATGTTTAAATGCCCCATAAGTAATCCTTTGGGCTTTGAACGCAAATCCCATAAAAGTTTCTCATGATTTGCTGTTTTAAACAGATGAAAATCCTTTGTCTCATTATGTGCTCGCAGTTTAAAAGTACCTTGTAGTCTGTTGACTCCAAAAGGCTGTGCATCGTCTTTATTAAAATTAGGTCCTGGATTTTGATGAACGTCACTCGCCAGAAGAAGGGTGATGGCTAAATAGCTGATTGTTCTCCGAAACAATTGAGATGGTTTTCTTCTCTCGATAGATCGCAAGTGCTTTGTTGGAAAAGCCACTTTTTCATCATTTAATATAACGGAGAAAGAAGTGAATTGGCTGCATAAATCAAAGGTAGTAACAACAACTTGCGTGTCTGTCCACCGCTGATGTATATTTGTTTCCCAACAGCAGCGTAATGATAGAAACAAAAGGATAGCAATATAGCCAATAACAATGATTTTCTTTGTCCTCTCAGCAGTATTTTGGCTTTGATCGACTCTAGTTTCAAAGTTATCACTGTCTGGTACGGGAACTGTACTGCAGCAGACCGCAAGACCCTCCAGCGGACAGTGAACACAGCTGCAAAGATCATCGGTGCCCCTCTCCCCTCCATCCTGGACATTATCCTTACACGATGCTCCAGCAAAGCCAATAGTATCGTGAAGGACTCCACACACCCCTCCCACAGTCTCTTCCAGCTCCTACCATCAGGAAGACGGTACCGAAGCATCAGAGCCCGCTCTGCCAGACTGCTCAACAGCTTTTTCCCCCAGGCTGTGAGAGCCCTGAACTCAAATCACCCGCCCCTCTCTGAAACCCCATACAAACCCCCTACCTCCTGAAACATGGACCATTTGAAACTTATGGAACTTTTTTGTGCAATCGAAGTGTGCTACACACAGGTGAGTGGGCCTGTACAAACCACCTGTAGTAGCACACTCTCCTTCTCTATGCGCACTAGTCACTTTTCACACACACTGCTGTGTGTATACAAATCCCACAAAACGACTCAGTAATATATGTATGTTTACATGCTCATGCACTAAAAATCATCCTGCACTGTTCCCCAACCAGCTGCTGACTCACAATGTTTCTCTTCGCACATGTACAGTATTTATCTGAAGCACTCGTATAGTTTGTATAGTTTGTATTTTTTAGTTTATGTATAGGTAAACATTTTTTTTATATATATTATATTTATAGTCAAAATCTATCAGTAGGATAGTTGTGTATAAGTTTATATTGTTTTACTTCATTGCTGTATGCCTGTATTTATGTAGCACCGTGGTCCTGTGAGGCACAACATTTCGTTCCACTGTATGCCCCCGCATGTAGCGGAATGACAATAAAGCTCAACTTGACTTGACTTGACTTCAGATAAAAATCTTTACTGTTCTACTAAAGAAAAAAATTCACTGACATCTGGGATGGCCAGAGGGTCAGTAAAATAACAGCAAATTTTCATTTTTGGGTGAACTATCCCTTTAAAGTGCCCCAGTTGTCAAACATTACATTTGTAATACAACATTTACAAATATTACTACTGTTCACAATTACATATTTAAATTCCGGCAGATGTTAGAAATAAATTAACCTGGTGTTACTACGTATATACATACACTGTTTAAAGGGGTCATATGACGTTGCTAAAAAGAACCTTATTTTGTGTATTTGGTGTAATGCAATGTGTTTATGTGGTTTAAGGTTCAAAAAACACATTATTTTCGACATACTGTACATTATTGTTGCTCCTCTATGCCCCGCCTTTCTGAAACGCGTCAATTTTCACAAAGCTCATTGATCTGAGATGCTAGGTGTGCTCTGATTGGCCAGTGTGATTGGCCGAATACCTCAAGCGTGTGACGGAAATGTTACGCCCCTTACCATATTGTGATGCCATGTCCCGGCACGACGAGACAAAAACAATAAAACCCATTATAAACAAGGCATTTGTTGCATCCAGTGGGGACATAATTACTGATTATAATGACTTATACTGTCTTTTTAACAGTTACCATGTCTGCATTTGTAATCGGCGAAACGACAAACAAGCAGCACTACTCTACTCGGCTCAAAACTCACGTTTGAATAGTCAGTGGCAAATTCTTTAAATATGAAAACATACTTACAGGCTGTGAGTCAGAAGCGCCAGACTGTCCTTGCAAAGTTGGAACTGCCCCACTTTATAGAAACAGCCTTTGAGCAGCTGGCAGATACTCACAGGTTCAGGAAATAGTCCTCCGTAAAATGCGCTGCACACACTCTAATATTTGGGTTGAACTGTTCTGGAACCGTGTTGTAAATATAACTTAACCACTGATTTCTTGTTGTGTCCTCTTTGGAAGCCCAAACAAAGTAGTTTCACTTTCACAACGACAGCATCTCCAGGGCATGGCGCCGGCGGCAGCAACAATACTACAGCGAAAATAAAAATCACGCCCTTTTTCTTTGCGTATACATTTGGGTAGTGTTATACAAATCTTCCCACACAATGATGTAGACATGTGGGGGCGTGTGGGGGATTCTTAACTCAAATTAAATTCAAAACTCAAAATCGCATCATATGACCCCTTTAACATTTAAAAGTAGTGTGTGTGTGTGTGTGTGTATATATATATATATATATATATATATATATATATATATATATATATATAGGTGGCATGGAACGCGTACCAAACTGTACGGTTCACGGGGCAAATTCCAAATGGAAGTGATCATCCCTATCCCCTTGGAGTGGGGACTTTGGAGTGAACAGGGCACGTGCGAGCCATTATTTAGTCTATGTTAATTTGCAACAGTTATGCTAACAACAATAAAAAGACATATGACATTAAAACAGCGACATCTACTGACGCACACAGTGCTGCGTTGTCACAAAAAGAAAGTTAGTAAATGAATAGAGTGCAAATAGAGTCATTCCACCAGATGGGAACAGTTCATGTAAAAGTATGTGAAAGTGATTTTGTGCCTCTTTGGGATGAACAATAAAGCGACGTTCACTTGCAGAACACAAGCTTCTAGAGGCACATAAGTCTGAAGTACAGAATTTAGGTAAAGGGGTGCAGAGCCAGTAGTGGTTTTGTTGGCAAACATCAATACCTTGAATTTTATGCGAGCAGCTATTGGTAGCCAGTGCAAATTAATAAACAGAGGTGTGATGTGCATTCATATGTATAAATAACAAAAGTAAATAAAGAAATACACATTTTAAAAAAATGACAAAAACTTGATATAAAGTACATAAAATACAGTCATGGCCAAAAATATCGGCACCCTTGGTAAATACGATCAAATTCACAAAAATCTAAACTTTCATTGGATAATAAGAATTTAAAATGGGGGGAAATATCATTATAAAATAAATGTTTTTCTCAAATACATGTTGGACACAATTATTGGCACCCCTAGAAATTCTTATGAGTAATATATCTCTGAAGTATATTCCCATTCATATTCACAATTTTGAGCACTCCAGGGTGATTATGAACATGAAATTATCCAGCCATGGCTTCCTGTTTCACAGAAATATAAATAGGAGGGAAAACAAAGGCCAAATTCCCTTAATCATCCATCACAATGAGAAAAACCAAAGAATATATTTCTGATGTGCAGCAAAAGATAATTGAGCTTCACAAATTAGTGAAGTGGCTTTAAGAAAAGAGCTAGAGCCGTGAAAGTTCCCATTTCTACCATCAGGGCAATAATTAAGAATTTCCAATCAACATAAAATGTTAGGAAACTGCCTGGAAGAGGACGTGTGTCTATATCGCCCTAATGCACAGTGAGAAGGAGAGTTTGAGTAGCTAAAGACTACAAGGACCACAGCTGGAGAATTGCAGAAAATAGTTGAGTCTCGGGGTTAGAAAACCTTTAAAAAAAAAAAAAATTGTCAAACAGCACCTACATCACCGCATGTTGTTCAGGAAGGTTTCAAGAAAAATTCTCCTTGCTCATCCAAAAACAAACTCCAGTATATTCAGTTATCAGACACGACTGGAACTTCAAATGGGACTGGCTTCTATGGTCAGATGAAACTAAAAATAACAAGATGGGTTTGGTGAACACAGGGATAAAAAGTACCCCATGTGTACAATGAAATATAATGCTGTATTTTTGATGTTGTGGGCCTATATTTCTGCTGGAGGTCCTGGACATCTTGTTTAGACGCATGGCATCATGGATTCTATCAAATACCAACAGATAAAAAATCAATAAGTGACTGATTGTTAGAAATCTTATAATGGGCCATGTTTGGATCTTCCAACCGTACAATAATCCAAACACAAACCTCAAAAACAACACAAAATGGGTCACTGAGCACAAAACCAAGCTTCTGCTGGTCATTCCAGTCCTCTGACCTGAACCCTGTAGAACATGAGTGACCTGAAGAGAAGAAGCAGCAACATGGAGCTGTGAATCTAAAGGGTCTGGAGTGATTCTGGATGAAGGAATGGTCTCTGATCTCTTGTCAGGTGTCTCTAACCTCATCAGGCATTATAGGAGAACATTTAGAGCTGTTAAACTGGCAAATGGAGGTTTCAGAAAATGGAGGTTTCAGAAACAAATGTGTATTAGAGAAAAACATTTATTTCATAATGATATTTCCCCCCATTTTAAATTCTTAATATCCAATGAAAGGTTAGATTTTTGTGAATTTTTTAAATAAAAATCAAAAGGATTAACAATGCAGATTAATTTTCACAGCCTTCTTTGATCATATTTACCAAGGGTGCCAATATTTTTGGCCATGACTGTATATTTTATATAAAAACTTTCTGAAATTAAATTAAATTATTAAACTATTAACTTAAATCATTTAATTTAATTATTGGATAAAATTATTAGATTATTACACTAACTTAACTTTAGGTAAAAACTAAAACTAAAATTAAATTTAAAACAGAAAATACAAATAAAGTATTCAAATTAAAAATAAAAACTATGATGAAATGCTAAAAATAACACTGATAGAGACTAATTATACTGTAGTTTGTTGAGTGTTGAGATACTCTTAAAAAAAAGTTGTAAACAAAAAACACAATAAAAGTATAATGACGGTAGTTCATGTAACAAACTTTCTGCTTTTTGTTTTAAATATTTTCATAAGGCAATACTATAATAGGGTTTTGTTGCTCTAACTCACCCCAGCCCAGCACGGTGATCTTCCTCGTGTAGTTTGTGATGGTGACGTTCTGTCTGAGGAGCCATAAGTACATATGAAGAGCTTGAATGAAGAACCAGGTGAATGAGGCCAGCATGGAGTAATGCAGGAGCAGCGCTATGAAGACGCACGCAGCGTTGTCTTCTGTGTTAGCGACGCTCTCGTTTGACAAAAACGAGACATTCAGTAGAAACAAAGCCACAAACATGTTCATCAAGATCTTCGTGGCCTGATTTGATTTGGCTTTCCTATTAAAACACAAAAACAACTGTTCTTGTAACCTGAACGAATACTTAATTAACAGCTCTAACTATGTTTTATACTTCAGGATACTCTACCGCAGCAGGAAATGCATGAATAAAGCGATGGCCAGAAAAAACATAGAGATGCCGCAGCCGATATAAGTGATATAAGTCAGTGATTCCAGATCCTGCGCTGTGACGTTTGCATCTGGCGGAGACTGAGGGATCAGAGAAAACAGAACAAATCACATGTTTGTTAGCAATTTTTAAAAGTTTCTTTTTTTCTTTTGTGCATTTACTAGCATTTAGACATGGACTAAAAGACTCTGATATTGATCTAATGGAATCTTTAAATGAAACCTGAATTATGAAAGTGTAAGTTCTTCTCACCATCAGCACTGCAAAGAAGGTCAGATGTGAGCAGGAGCACTTTATGGTGTTGTTGATTCTTTCTGTCTCGCAGCCGGACGTCGTCCAATTAAGTTCGACTTCAAAGAAAAGATAGTGACAAATGAAATTAATTATACAAATTAATTATAGAAAATAAACTGGGTTTGTTGATAGGAACTGATCAGTACAGTCATAAATGAATGTACCTTTTCCATCCCAAGAAACGCAGGACACATTACTGACCTGTAAGAACACGTTTATCTTTAGTTTGTTTCCACATTGTCTGACCATTATAGCAAAATCAGTTCTGCAACAAATCCTTCATTACCTTATCATTAAGTGTAAAGGACATGTCAATGTTGTCGGTAAGGTTGGAGATTTTGGCCCTCATCGTTATACCATAAAATTCATTGTTTAAAAAAGTCTGATTATTAGTTTCATCCTAAAGCAGAAACCAAGAGAGCAATCATGGATCAAATATAAATGTGTGTGTGAATATGACAGATGATAAAAATTTGTCCAAATGTGACCCTGGACCACAAAACCAGTCTTAAGTGTCAATTTTTTGAAATTGAGATGTATACATCAGAATAAATAAGCTTTCCATTGATGTATGGTTTGTTAGGATCGGACAATATTTGTCTGAGATACAACTATTTGAAAATCTGGAATCTGAGTGTGCAAAAAAATCTAAATATTGAGAAAATCACCTTTAAAGTTGTTCAAATGAAGTTCTTAGCAATGCATATTACTAATCAAAACTGAAGTTTTGATACATTTACGGTAAGAAATTTACAAAATATCTTCATGGAACATGATCTTTACTTAATATCCTAATGATTTTTGGCATAAAAGAAAAATCAATAATTTTGACCCATACAATGTATTTTTGGCTATTGCTACAAATATACCCCAGCGACTTAAGACTGGTTTTGTGGTCCAGGGTCACAAATGTAGATTTTTTTATTTATTTATTTATTTTAAAGAATCTGTCCATATGAGACTTTAAAAAAAAAAAAAAATTAATAGAAGCATACATACCTTTTTTCTCAAGTTTTTGAAACGTAGAACTCCAACAAATGCACTTCCATTGTTTTGAAGACGTGATTTATCAAAAGCCTCCTTTGAAATCTTTGCTAACCAGGAACAGCTTGTATTCAGGTCACTTTGACTCTCAACAACCTGTGAAAAGAAGAATTGCCATAATAACTGATGAATCATACAATGTTTTAATGCGTCTTAGCTCTTAAGTTTACCGTGGCATGATCTGAAGAGTAGCATATGTTGATGTCTTTGGTTTCTGTGTTCTTGGCTTGTACATAAAGAAAACCAGCACCATTCTCTGTGACGATCATTGCATTGCTTTTATTGCTTTTTTCCATCTCTTCCATCTGAGACTCCAGATTGTCCAAGGCTTTTCTGTAAAATGGATTGAATCACATGGTATTCTGTAACAGAGTTTTAGACATTATATATCCACTGTTAAATGCACACTTACGATGCCTTTGAGGGATCAGTATATCCATTCTCAACTGTAATTGGACTAGGAGTTGCCTCAGATGGTTTGAGATTGTGCTCTGTAGTTGGATTGTGTGTTGCTGTATATGGTGTGAAACCAGTAGCTGCGATATTTTCAGAAGAATCAGCGGTTGATTCCTCATCAGTTGTGTTATCACATTTGACACAAATCCATTCACACTGTTTAATATTCAGAGCATATCTGCTTCCTTCAGCACACAGAAATAAATAAGGGATGTTTTTTTTATTTGTATCTTTGTGATAATTGACTGTTTAAGTGCAAAAAGTGGCAACAAAAAGTCGCAGCTAACAGGCTTTCAGAAAAAACAAAACTTCAGCATAACATGAGTGTAACTGCAATGGAGGAATTGATTTGGTTTATCATGTTTATCTGTAAAATAATTAAGCAACATAATTTATTTTATGTACTGTTATTTGGATTTAATGGGCTTTTAATTTTGCTTAAATCTTTTAATGTGTGGTTTGATCAGTGCGAAAAGTGACTGAAAAAAACGACTGAAAAAATATTTTAGAAATCTTACCTTCGCATATGTTGCTGTTATTATATGTAGCATTTGCACAACTTTTCTTAAGATCAAGATGAGGGGTTTGTGAACAACCTCAAGAGAAAATGACAACAGACAATTCAAAAAAATCAAATACTACTACATATGAAGTCAAAAAATTAGTTGGTAGCACCATGAAGCTTGATGATGAAAGAGCTTGGCTGTCATTGGCCAGACTCTCTGATGAACCTCAACCTTAATACTAAACACATACAGTCTGTTTTCATATAATCCTAATATTGTGTTGTGTTGATCAAACTAGAAAACTGATTAAAAATACTGACTCGTTACTCGTTCTGTTGACGGCTTGTGCACCTGTTGTGTCACAGTGAATGACTGTCTCCTGCTGTATTTGAAGACTTAAACTGAAATAAGAAACACTGTAGAAGAGGACAAAATCCTACCTGCGAGTATGTCTGGCAAGATTAGACACTTGCATAGGCTGAAATCAAGATGATTAGAGCCAGTGGTGTTGCAGCTGATTTGCTGTATCTGGCAAGACACAGTATGACCTGCAGAATGAAAGATAAAATTTGTACAATTCACACTAAATATAACTATTCTAAAATAGTCTGCAATTATACCAATCTGCTCTTTCCCAGGAACTCGTTACAGAGCTTACAAGACAACACACACGCAGACTCCATTCAAATGATTTAGAGATTGACCAATATTGAAGGTTTTTTTTATTACTGATACTAATACAGATTATTTGCATGTTTATGTGCCCAATACCTGATATGCAGAACCAACATAGTTTTTATGTCTGTTTTGTGATAACGCTTTTTGTCAGTACTGTAATTTCTATAATTCACATTCATCAGTAATTTCAGTCCTCTTAAAAACGACAAAAAAGCTGTCAAAATTTAGCAGTCTTTCGTGTTAAATTTCTTCTTCATATTAAAACAATGAAAACAAAACTTGCATCTTTTTATTCATAACCAGCAGCAACACACACGTTATATTTAACAATAGGCATAATACATTTACAAAGTCTAATGTTTTCAAACAGAGCACAAATAATGACAAAAGAGTCTATAAACCTTGCATATTAAGTTTAATTATTCATTTTAAACTATAGTTTAAAAGGTTTGTGTTGATTTAATATGTCAGTAGCCTATAGATCGGCAGGAAAGTAAAAGTGAATACATAATTGCTATTTCACAATTCATCTCAACTAGCATGTTATCAGAATTATTAATAATGTTTAGATTATGAGGTTTTTTTCCCGATGCATTTACGCAGATTTTATGCTCAGATTGCAATCTTTCATGGAGATAATTCATTTCTACAGATCTGTAATATTTAGATGCTTATTAGCAAAAATAAATGGTTATGTAGTAAATATTAATATAATTTAGGGAGTTTTAAAGGAGTGGATTTTAATAAATGCTTTAATAAGCGCAATGTCCCTGTCAGTCTCTCATCTCTGTCCTGTGGTCTTATGTGCAGTTCTCAAAATGCCCACAAGATGAGGCCATTTCTCAGTGATTCCAATATTACAAAACCAGTATCCAATTATTCCTGGACAAATGCTTACTTGTTGGGGAAAATGACGGTAAAACAGACTATTGGTTAATATTTTGTTTGTAGATCATTTCATCCACGTGTCAGGATCTGTTTTTCGTTTGCACTGACTGACAGAATGATGCAACCCCAGCAATGATTACTCACAAGCATTGATCAAACACTTTTTTGTACTTATGTGGTGGAATGTGTGTGTGTGGGTTGTGCACTTACCCTTAAACCCCCCCAAAAAAAAAAAAAAAAAGAACATACCTATAATCTTTGACATTAACACTGTTGTAGAATAACAGGCAGCTGATGATTAACAATTACCATTTCGCAAAAAACACAGTTTTATGCCTTCAGCCGTCTCATTCATTCTGATGTTATACTCGGCTCCATGTTTTATGATGGAGAAACTGTATGATCTGCATTGTCCTGAAAAAAAGAAAACATTTTACAAAAATAGTTTATAAAGAACTTTAAATTCAAGATTGGTTTATGAATAAAATATACGCAGGTTTTACCTTGAGAAGAAATGCTTAGCTTGATATTAGCTTGAAAATTCCCAGTATTTCCAGCTAATTGACAATTTAAGGTTGGATTTATATCTGATAGAAAAACAGAAATGTCAGTCGTCACAAGTGTTTTCAGATAATAAATCTGCAGTATTCACACAGTCATGTTAGCAGTATATTTCACATCTACCTGGAACTGTTGAGCTACTGCTGTTCCAGAAACACTGATCTGTCGAACTGACTTGGATTATCAGTTTTTCTGAGCAGGCTGTACAAACACAACATTATTAGACTATTACATAATGATGTATGACATGATATAACACTCAATATTACATTCATATACATTAATAATGTTTAATCATTATTTTTTGTTTACATTTTAGTTTTTTTTTTTAAATGTGCACCAAATAACATATTCATTGTTAATGTATTTTTTGAAGAAAACATACTTGTCTCTCGCATCGCACAACAGATGATCATCAGCCACAGCAAAATCAGCTTTTGTCGAGACATAATTTCCAGAGACAGCGGCCTGATAGAGACATATGTTAGTTTTGTTTTTTTACAGGCTTTGTAAAATATATGTTAAATCATTTTCTCATTACATTCTTGAGCTGAAGTCCACAGTCCAGGAGTTGAGAGAGTTTGATGTGTCCACATATGAAGCTGTTTGATTATGAGCCGCAGCTCAAAGCCTGACATACAGTTCATTTGAAAACATGCAAATCATGTTTATCTGGGCTTTAACTGTAAATTCCATTACAATCAGATCCAGTTTATCAAGTCATCTTTGATCACAGAGAGCAATACAAATGTAGAAAACAAATATTTAACAATAGCAGAAACAATTTGAAGATGGTAATGAAAAAGTAACTTTCATTAGTGGATATCCGACATGATTTAGATACAGAAAATTTAATGTTTTTACACTTTGTTGGTGTGTTTGTGCACCTTTCTGTGTAAGTGACATTTGCTTTGATATTTCCATGACCTAATAAATGACATTTGTATATTTATAAGTGTGACTATATGATTCTGGAGTCAGTCCATCATGATTAATAAAATGACATTTTATTAGTTTCATATGAGAAATACAGAGAAATATAACAGAGAATCATAAGCAACATAAAACAAGGATGGATTCACTGATTCTGACCGCGGTTTTTGTTTGTTTCCAGTAACCAAATATGTTTCACATCTGTGTTTGTGGATTTTTGAGAGCTGTTTTATGAAATGTCCATGCAAATTTCTGAATCCACAGGTGTGCAGACATTACTGTCATCCTGAAGATGTAAATTTGTTCAGTGTTGTTTGAGTCTCTCTGACACGCACATGATCACACGTGGATGATTATAACGCTGAATAAATCTAATGACAGTAATATTAGATCGTATCAGAGATTTGAAAGCACAATTTAATCTTCCTAGTTTTTAGCAACAATCAACAGATATGTTATTTGTTTTAAGTGATTTCAGGAAAATTGACCTTTTTCAGGGTCATAATTTTATGCACATCATTTTAGTCCAAGAGGAAGAAAGTCTGAGACAAAGAAAGCCTTCTGTCTAGTTATAAATATTTTCCACAGCATTAATGCTGGTTTGAGCGATGGTTGTGTTGGAGTCGGTGTTTTCTGGATCATCTGAGAAATTACCCACAGCGTCATTGTGAATGTGGTATATAGTATCAATCAAATAAAAAAATCCTACTGACCTTAATGTGTATCAGTCACTCCTCTCTTCCTTCTCTAGCCAGCTTTAGGGAGCAGTGTTTTTGTCAACCCTCTACAATGCGAGTAAATCACTCACATATGCGACTTATCTTCACTCTGGGCGACTAAATGATGTCTAATATTAGTGGCTAATCGTGAAGTCTACACTAGTGCGCGTGCACATTTAGAGTGCGTTCTTTCACTGCATGATTCAGTCTATTAAAATGCATTTAGAATGAACACAAATTCAAGATATGGGGGCAGAAAATGTATATTTACACCACTTCATATAGTTAATCAATTTCATACGAAGAGTGCCATTTTTCTCCAAAAATTACCATGATTATGAATGTGAGATTGATTTTTTACAACAGCTCAATAAACAATAAGTTAATTAAGAGACTTATGTTTTAGTCACCATATTGCCTGTTTTTGCTCTATTTCGCCAAAAATGTATTCCAAACACAGCCACAGCACTGTTTTGTGTCTCTGAGCAACTTGACGGTGTTTAGTTCCTGAATGAATCAAACGTTTAAATGATTCGGTTCAATCGCAATGATTCACTTATTAACATGACTTGCTGCCACTTACTGGCGGTTTTAATTTCACATTTCGACTTTCTCAAAAGTTTTAAATCATTTCGAATATCAATATATCAAAACATTATTTATGCATTTGTAATTGCAGGTTAAATGCATTTATGTCCCGCATTAAACAGTGTGTAAAGGAATCTAAATGCCTGTCTTATTCTTATTCTTATTCTAAACTGATTAAATGTAAGAATTTGACTCAAAAGATAATGGACACTTTTAGAAAAAATGGCTTTATATAATGGTAAAAATGCCCATAAAATGTAAAAATCTGTTCAAATTTATTGGAAAAGACTAATTTCTATCAGTGTGAATAAAAAAAAAAAATTTTTTAAATTAAAATAATATTCATGTTTACTCATTTTAGACACCTGATTTTACTGAAGGTTACCAGGATAGTTATAACTGAGTTTATTAAATTCATAAACAAACAAACTATATCTTCTCTATTTCCAGTTTGTAGGTGGATCATTCATTGCTACATTTAATCTGATTCTCATGCTTGATAAATCTTGAAAAATAATTTATGCTACTACTGCCCACTGACTTGGTATTGGTGCATCTCAATAAATTAGAATGTTGTGGAAAAGTTCATTTATTTCAGTAATTCAACTCAAATTGTGAAACTCGTGTATTAAATAAATTCAATGCACACAGACTGAAGTAGTTTAAGTCTTTGGTTCTTTTAATTGTGATGATTTTGGCTCACATTTAACAAAACCCACCAATTCACTCTCAACAAATTATAATACTTCATAAGACCAATTAAAAAAAAAAAACAATTTTTAGTGAATTGTTGGCCTTCTGGAAAGTATGTTCATTTACTGTATATGTACTCAATACTTGGTAGGGGCTCCTTTTGCTTTAATTACTGCCTCAATTCGGCGTGGCATGGAGGTGATCAGTTTGTGGCACTGCTGAGGTGGTCTGGAAGCCCAGGTTTCTTTGACAGTGGCCTTCAGCTCATCTGCTTTTTTTGGTCTCTTGTTTCTCATTTTCCTCTGGACAATACCCCATAGATTCAGTCAAGCACACCAACACCATGGTCATTTAACCAACTTTTGGTGCTTTTGGCAGTGTGGGCAGGTGCCAAATCCTGCTGGAAAATGAAATCAGCATCTTTAAAAAGCTGGTCAGCAGAAGGAAGCATGAAGTGCTCTAAAATGTCTTGGTAAACGGGTGCAGTGACTTTGGTTTTCAAAAAACACAATGGACCAACACCAGCAGATGACATTGCACCCCAAATCATCACAGACTGTGGAAACTTAACACTGGACTTCAAGCAACTTGGGCTATGAGCTTCTCCACCCTTCCTCCAGACTCTAGGACCTTGGTTTCCAAATGAAATACAAAACTTGCTCTCATCTGAAAAGAGGACTTTGGACCACTGGGCAACAGTCCAGTTCTTCTTCTCCTTAGCCCAGGTAAGACGCCTCTGACGAATAATCAATAAATCCATTCTTGTCTTTTTTAATTTCAGGTTTACTGAGCATTGTCTCAGGTTGTTTGATACAGGCAGTTTTGTTCCCTTGACTACAAGGAGTAGTTAATTTATTGCAGGTCATACACTTCCACTGATCTTTAAAATGCAGAATGTTTCCACTTCTTTTCTCTTTAGCACACAGAAATAAATCAGGGATGCACTTTATTAATGCATTTCTCAAAGTCTCAAAGATTAAAACTGTTGCATTTTTTAAAAACCTATAAACACTGTGATCTCATCATTTTAATGTTTTATCGATGCATGTAGTTGTATATATTTACCTCTATACCATGGTGAAGAAAAAAAAAATACATGGGATTTTCATTGTACATGAAGTGAGAACATGCAGGAACAAAATCATTGTAAGCAAGAGCTGAAAATAAAAACTGCATAATGTTCTTGCATTTAACTTACATTACACAATGCACTATAATCTTTGGGGAGAATTTTAATTTTGTTTTATGTGTTATATTTTAATTAATATTTAATTATTGTATTCTTACCTAGATTACTGAGGCCCCAGTTGAATATAAATCTTAAAGGGTTCACCCAAAAATGAAAATTCTGTCATTAATTACTCACCCTCATATCATTCCAAACACGTAAGACCTTCGTTCATCTTCAGAACACAAATTAAGATATGACCCTTCGTAGACAGCAATGCAACTGCAATGTTTCCAGGTCCAGAAATGTAGCAAGGACATTGTTAAATAGTCCATGTGACATCAGTGGCTCAACCGTAATTTTTTACGAAAATAATAACGATTTATTCAGCAGTTCTTCTCCCCGAGTTACCGTCTTCTTGGGTAAACGTACCTATTAAGCTCACCAAAATCTACATTTCAATTAAGATATACATCATTAAATTCAAAAAGTCTGGCTGTGCTTAATGGGTACATTTTTGTACCCTTTAAGCACACCCCTGTTCCCATTAAACTCACATCATGTTTTATTAAAAATTCTTGTTTATTTTAAGGAAATCTTTAAAGAATAATTGTAAAAATAAAATTTTTTGAAGGTAGTCAATCACAAAAAATAACAGAACACTAAAATCAAGCAACAAGGCATTCAAGTCGATCAGTTATATATTCATAGTGAAATGTCATCTAAGCACATTGCAGCATCTATACTAGTCCATGTTCAGCTAAGCAACACATTCAAAAATCAAATAAAACAAACCAATAAAACATTTAATTCATGGGGATGAACACAGATACTAGCCTCATTATGAAGCCTCTTATTAAATGGATGTCAATTTATCTATAGTCTCTTAAGGCTGGAGAACACTACATGATTTTTGGCCTAGAGAGGTTGATGCTAGTTGCCAAAGATCAGAACCAGTCTGCAGATTTGAGTCGACAGAATCCATAGAAAATCGATCAAATTAACTTAAAGTGACAAACATCAGTTAATATTTAACGTCTGTTTATGAAGTATTTACATAGACGTTCAATGTAGAAGAGCTTAAAGAGAGCACACTGAGCTTAATTGGAGCAGAAACAATTTCTAATAAATTTCATGTAATATTTATTAAAATGACTAAATAAATAGTCTAGGTCAGGGGTCTCTAACCTTATTTAATTCGGGACCTACTTTTTAAAAATGAAAGCGGCTGAGAGCTAACAATTTTATACAGTATTTAAATCTTTTAAATAATGTATCAATCAATCCAAGCTGTTATACACAGCATTATTAAAATGTGCTGGGAATATTAAAAAAAGGTACTGATACACTTTTTTTTTTTTTTTTAATAGAGTCAGAACGATAAATTAAATTTTATCTGCTCCATGAACAGTTCTACATAAGCTAATGTGAATTCTAAAAATCTCAACACTTTTGATAAAAAGGTTGATCGGTTAAGATTTACAACAAAAATTTGGTCTGAACAAAAATATGGCAGACAGACTGAATGAATTTGTAAATCCACAGTTTGACAGCAGGTGGCGCTTATGAACTGCAGAACAGAGCTGTTTCCACAGTAACCTCTGTAAATAAAGGTGCGCTGAGCTTCTAAACACTGCTTTTTATTACGCATTACATGGAGGGAAGATGGAAAGCAAATGCCATCAAAACTTTTCTGAAGACAGTCGGTTTCCTATTATGCATTCATACAAATAATTGAATCATACATTCTTTCATATAATTTCCCTCAACAATCTGCCTTCAGTCACATTTTAACACAAAACGAAACTACATGTTGCGCCTGTGTGAGACTCTTAATAACTGATTAAAGCAGAGCAGTATTTACTGTGAGTTTTTCAAATCGCGATAATCAAATACGGGTTTAATGATAATTAAAATACAAAACAGCATTTAAAATAATAAAGTATTTCCTGACAAGCTACCTCTAATCAGACCGAGCGACGTGTTGGAGACCCCTGGTATAGGTCATATATTAAGTTTATACATATTTTAATATGGACAACTATTATTAACAATATCTATGAAATTATACTTTTTCTTATTGATGTCACACTAAAGCTGTGTGATTTTCATAGTAGTGCACCCTTTAAGCTCACCTTAAAATAATATGAAATCTTTAAAAATGACAGTACTGTAAAACGACAGACCAGCAATAAACTGTAAATTTATAATATTATAGATGTAAAAGTACAAGCCAGTAATGCCTGTGAAGTAATATATTAGTGTAGCACACAATCTTATACAGCTAGTCAGCTAACTGTGTTCTGTAGCATCTGCGCTGTGTTGCAAAAACTATCTTTTGGATCTAATGTAATTATTTCCCACATCCAAGTTCCAGGTTATAATATGCAAAAGTCTGAACATTAATCTCTTAATTTTACAATAAGTAGTGAAACTTATCCAAAATAAAGGCTTAAACATCTAAAAAAAAAAAAAAAAAAAACCCTGCACATTTAAGGGGCTCCTTTTTTGGTGAAAAGTTTTTAGACAGCTTTCAAAATGGCCGCCAGACAGTGTGAACATATGGAGACTCGTATCTCAGTAAATTACATTTCATTAGCTCCATTAGAATCATATGAGAAATACATAAGAAATATAACAGAGAATCATAAGCTGTTACGACCGCTAGGGGTCAGCCGTAACAGGAAAAAGGAAGAGTCTCAATACCAGAGAGATGTTGAATTACAAATAAGGGTTTTAGCTTCAGGGGCAGACAAGGCCAAAATAACAAACAAAACATCTTTTTTTTAACACTCTATACTTCCTAAATCAAAATGAAAGAAAACAAAAATAAGAAAAAAATTATGTTTTTTTAAAATTACGGATTCACTGATTCTGACCGTGTTTTTTTGTTTGTTGTGTTACCAGTAACCAAATTTGTTTCACATCCGTGTGTGTTGATTTGAGTAAGCTTCTGTATCAAATAACAAATGTCTGAATCCACAGGCGTGCAGACATTACTGTCATCCTGTAGATGTAAATTTGTTTTCTAAATAAGATTGTGTTGAGTCGCTCTGACCAACCCGATCTCATGAAAGTGTGTATAAATAGTAGACCAAATAAAAATGAAAACTGGTGGTATTGATACGTAAAAATGGACTTTGGCGTGTACAGTATATGCCGCCCTGGCCGCCCGAGTCCCCGGATCCGCCCTGGCCTCCGGACTCCCCTGAAACGCCATGGCTCCCGGAACGGGCGCCGCCCTGGTCCCTAGAAGCCTCCAGAACGCACTCCCCCCTCCCCCTCCCGCTCCCCCTCCCCGTATAGCCAAAACGAGTCAGAAAACTGAAATAAGATATTGAAATCAGATCAGACCCAGAAGGAAAACAACAACTTTCCCCCCACTGAACACAATATATTTTATTTTTAAGAAACATAGAACATTTTGTAACAGTAAACATGTCAGGCTAAATAATTAAAATAAATAATTGAATTCTTCTTAATTAAATTAAGTGCAGTCACTTAAGTGAGCCTAAACCTGCAGCTCAATAATCAAAAACATAAAAACAATTTCTGTAAAAAATAAATAAATAAATAAATGCAGTCAATAAACCTGCAGCTCAACAAGGTTTTTGGAGACATGCTCACTTTATACACATTCATCTTTTAGTCCAAGTTATGATGCAGGAATGTCCACCTTTCCTGGATTTAGTTTGGAGCGGTGAGGTACGAGGATGTGTGCACATACACATAAGGATAGAGAGCGCTAGTGTGTTACACACACAAACACACACATGTTTCTTTTTGTGAAAAGTGGGGACATCCCATAGGCGTAATGGTTTTTATAGTGTGCTTACTGTATGTGCTATTGTCCTACACCAACCCTACACCTAAACCTACCCCTTACAGGAGACTGTGCCTTTCAACTTTCCCCAAAAAAACCTCATTCTGAGTGATTTATAAGCGTTTTGAAAAGTGGGGACATGGGTCAATGTCCTGAGATGTCACCTTCACCTTGTAATACCTGACATACCTTTGTCATTATACACATCTATGTCCTGACTTTTCACAAAAACGCGCACACACACACACACGGTCTCTCTCTGTACAAGACTCAAACAGTGGCAAACACACCTGAGAGCCAGCAGTTTGTTTGTTTTTTTTAAATGTCGTGATTTTGAACAGATGTAAACAATGGCAGGAGGCTTAACATTATAGACGTGATACCAGCTAAATTTAATTACTGTACTAAATCGCAGAAACGTAGTACTTTAGTCTGCTATTCCCTGTTCTGTGAAGTAACGTGAGGGAGGAAACTAGCTGACCTTAGCTAGTTAATTAGCAATGTTATCTGCCTCGGTAACAAGCGAAATAGTATTTAAACACTGAAACAAATGGCGGGTGGGTCCCTGTCTTGATCGAGGGGTGAAAGAGGGAGAAATGAAGATGACACAGATATATTGTTTATGTACGACCTGGAAGTATTTATTTAGCGATCAGTGCTAAAACATCATCTGTACGTCACATTGTAGTGTACGGAACATGGCAGAGATGCACCGATTGCAATTTTCTTGACCGATTCCGATTTCCGATTTTTTGGAAAAGTGACCTGCCGATACCGATTTTTGCAGATTCCGATTTTCTTTCTAAGGACTATAATTGACAGCATATACAAACAAAAATGTATGCAAATTTCAATGCAAAAATTAGTTACATAATAAAATAAATTATTAAATATTATAATTCCCCCAATCTGGACTAAGTTGCAGATTTTCTCTCACTTAAACAACTCTCAAAATAAAGTGCTCTGTGACTGGAAAGAGGAAGAAATGGTTAACTTAAAATTAGTTGCTGTATGTAACAAAACAGATGTCATTTCCCACTATATTTATAAATGGTCATTTTCCCCCCCTATCCTTATTAAATGTGTCATCTTTCACATCAAATTCTTACTTTATTTCAATTAATTCAGTTAGCATGTAGCAATGTAGAGTTGTTACATGCAATCGTGTTGATATTGATATTTGGGGAAACATCATGGCTGTATAATGTTGCTTATCTAAATCATATTTTGTATCTTCTTTTTTTTTTACCGCAGTATGCATCTATACATTTCTGTGAGTTACCTTGTGTCTCTCTCACACACTCAGGCTGTGCAAGCCTCATCTGGCATGACATAAATACATTATCAGTCGCCGTCTACACTGAATGCAGGATCGGCTCGGAATCGGCAAGACGTGAGACTCTGACGACACATTAAAAAAAAAAGAACTGTGCATACCACAGGAACGGTATAACGGAAAATTTTAGTGGTTTTGAAACAGTGACCGCGGTATACCTTGAAACCGGTTATTGTCCTATGCCTAGACAAGACTGCACAGTTTCTGAGAGAAACCTTCATGCTTCCCAGAGCTGTCCAAAGTGTTGATGTGACTTTTTGGAAGCTGTGTGAGAAACTTTTCTCAACTATGAACTTCAATAAATGCAAGCTCAGGTCCAGGCTTAGTGATGCTCATCTTGAAGCTGTACTCAAGGTTTCAACTGTGAACTTCATCAGGGCAAACGTGGCTCAGTTGTATGAGCAGAAGCGCTGCCATGTGTCTGGCAAGAAATAGAATAGTTTGCAAATGTATTCAGGGATCGCAGTTGTACAGTGTAAGGTTCAGAACAGTTTTCATAAGTTACTTAAGTTAAAATAAAGTAGATAACTGTTAAAAATAAAAAATATATAACAATGCACAGACACTGTTGTTTACATTTTTGTTAAGTATGACAAAAATATGTTAGTAATGTAATTTAAAAGAAATGTGAGCTAACATCTCAGCAATTAAAGTACATTTTCAGAAATTTTGTGCTTTCTTCTTGTGCTTAAATGTTAAAATGGCCCTCCTATGAGATGTCTGTCACAGCAATGTCCCCCAGCCAATTTGAGTATGAGACCCCTGGCTTAGTGTACAAAAATGTACCCATTAAGCAAGGCCAGACTTTTTGCATTTAATGATGTACATCTTAATTGAAATGCTTTCGTCATTTAAAATAAAGTTAAATATTATTGTGTGAGAGATTAATATTTTATTTTAACATAACTTCTTGTACTGAAACTGGTATCTTGTGCACTAAAAATGTGTAGATTTTGGTGAGCTTAATAGGTATGTTTACCCTAGTAAGCCTACCACTGATATTTACATATAGAATGACAAAATTAATTTAAATATTGTATTTAATTCTCTAATTCATGGAGAAAATAGTTAATATTATCATATTAATGCACCGTACAAGGAACAATATCATGGTTATTAATATTATTGAATGATTTTAAGTTTTCAGTGTTTAGCTGTTAAAAATATGTACCTTAAAACTCTAAATGGCAACAGCATTACAATTATTTGAACCAAAACCCTTTTATTTGACATCTTTACTCTTAAATCAACATCTAATAATGAATGAAATCATGTTCATTACACAGTTTAACATTCATAAGTCAAACAATATATATTTCAGAACTATAGTTACAGTTACCGTAAATTCACAGATACAAGAAAATATATGACTTGTAAAGTAGCTTTCAGTTACAAAGTTCATGTACATGTTAAATTAACTTTGTTTAAAATGTCTTAAAAGCTAATGATCCCGCTTATGATCCCATTATGAGTTACAGTCCCATCACCATACAAAAGATTATTGAGCATGCATATTGTAGTACACATGACTGTACTATTCTGGAAATCTGCTGTTAACTTATCAGCAACTAAGAGACAGTGTTGTTTTCTGTCTTAATTAGGCTAATTATAGACATTTTCCAGACCATTCGTGTTGGGTGGAACCATGGTTGTGGTGGAGCCAGAGCTTCTTGGATCATCAGAGAAATGACCAGCAACGTCATTATGAATGTGGTAGTAATACAGGAAGAGAAAAAACCCTGAAAAAAGAATCAGAAAAAATATTTTGGCAGCTTTTATTGCTCCTTCGTATTCAAATGTTTTTAAAATCATTTAAAAAATGAATAAATAATAATAAAATATTAATTACAAATATTTTATTCAGATATTTAATTCAAATTAATGCTAAAATCTGTAGGAAACATAAGCGTTCTACTAAACCAATTGTACTGATGCATGTGATTGTTTCTCACCCTGTAATGAGTTCAACACAGTGAATATGTAATATGAGGGAATGCGCATCGGTCCATAACTGAAGAACGCCACAGACCACGTCAGACCGAAGAGCAGGAACAAACTCAACACCATCATCAGCTGCTTTCTGAACGTCTTTCTCTTGCCGTCAGTCGCTCTTAAGCGTCTGACCTGAACAATCCTAGTTAAGATAGTGATGAAGATTCCTATCGTGAAGATGAACACTAAAGCGTAGTAGCCAATATTCACTGTGTAGTGAATGTAAGGATTTGTAATCCAGCACCTGTAATTAGAAAAGAATGAAATATAATTAAGACAACCAGAAACATGCATCCATTTACATTTAAATTTACAGAACTTACATTCGTGAAGTTTTTTCAGACGTTGTTTTTATGATCACTGTTTTATATTCTCCTACAGAAGCAATAGTTATGACTATTGGAGCTGGAAATGCTGAAAACACACAGAGACAAGGGTTGTTATATAGATAAAAAAACCAAACCTAAAACATAAAAAGGAATAAATATATAAATCAATTTTGTTACTGAAATATACTTATTTAATTTCAACTAGCAACAAAGCAACATTTCCCATTTTCATATGATAAAGTAACTAAAAAACCCATATAAAATTAAAATATAAATTTATAAATAAAAAAACGATATAGACATATTTACAAAAAATGACAAAAACTGTATTTAAAAATACTAAAACTTCCTCAAAAATACTAAAACTTTCAAAATATGAATTAAAAACTAATAGTGTCTCAATGAGACTAAAATAAGTGTTCAGATGCTCTTAAAGGAACAGCTCAAGAAAAGGAAAAAAAACACCATAAAGTATCATGACAGTAGTTCATATGACTCCTGTGCAATATACTTTCTTTTTCGGGTGAACTCGAGTTGACTGCTGAAGATGGTAGATGGTTTTAATTGGACATGCTGAAAAAGTGACTGGAAATACATTTTAACTGATAAATTATAAAAATAAAAGTGATTCAAAATATTAATAAAAACTACAATAAAATTCTAAAAATATCACTGACAGAGACATATTATTTTTGTTGAGTGTTGAGATGCTCTTAAAAGAAAAAGCTCAAGAAAAAGACAAAAACACCATAAAAGTATCATGACAGTAGTTAAAGGTGTCCTATTATGCTCTTTTATGAAGTCTTGATTTTGTTTTGGGGGTGTACTAGAACATGCTCTCATGCTTATTGGTTCGAAAACGCATTATTTTTCACATAATTTACATTATTACAATACCTTTCTCCCCAGCCTGACACAAACTGCTCGATCAGTTCCGGGTTTGATGAAGACACGCCTTCCGAAAAACGAAATGTGTTGTTATTGGTTAGCTGTCCCAGTGCGTTGTGATCAGCTTAGATAGCGTTTCAGTACTGCCCCGCCCCTTGCCAAAGCAGCAAGTTCTGTCTGCTCACGTATAGTTAAGGATGGCGTCAATATTGCCATATCAGTTTGATCCGGATTCAGACCCAGAGAATATTGAACAAGAGGATCGTGCAGAACCTTTACACGCACGGATATTGCAAGACATATTAGAGTGGTAACGTTATTGTTTTTTTTTTTGGCTAAATCACGTTTTAGATAAGATGTCAACAACAGCTTAAAAATAACTGCATTTACTATGTACAGATGTACATAGTACAAAGGTAATATGTATTATGTTTATTGTTCTTTAATTCTAACATTATAACATGAATTGCAGTGAAACTGTTATACAGTTGAATTTATACCATAGTCCAGTGTTTCCCACAGACACTGTATTTGTGGCAGCATATATGCAAATTCATTCTCTGCCAGCAGCTATGGCTCTGAGCAGGAGGCGCTGTTGGAGTGGTAGAGAGCGAGGTTTCCCTGGTAAAGCTGTACACAAAGCAGAGCTCTGCTCACAAACGCTGCTTTATCAGACATTACATGCAAGTTGAAGTGAAAATGATGACATCCAAAATTTTCTGAAGACAGTCGGTTTCCTTCAGAAATACAGTGATATAAAAACACCCGCACTGGGTTTCGATTTTGAAACGTGCAGTGCTCATGTTTATTCAACGAAGTCAAAGCCTTTTGGAAAATCCATTTGTGGCGGTCAGTTTTGATATTGTGGCGGGCGCCACAAATAAATCAATATATGGGAAACACTGTAGTCTCATAATTGAATTGTAAATTCTACAGATTACATCACTGTCCAGTATTGTACTGTCAGCAGTTTATAAAAACGTTTTCATAATTGTAACATACATTCATAATTATTCAGATGCATGTGTAATAACTTGCGAAAACTTGACGCTACAGCAGCACTTTGTCGTCGTCGTTTTGTCTGATGCACTCAACCAATTGTTCTAACCACTAGCTCACCCCTCCCCACCCCCCAACCATTTGAATTTCCATAGGCGGAATTATTTTAATGATATTCTAATGGGCCGCTTTGTTATATTACAAACTCCGGGAAACAACGCTGTAGTCCAAAGAGCTGTTCGTTGTAGTTCTTGAAAAGGGAAATATCTCCCTTTGGAGTAGACTTTGAGATTTGTAACTTTGTAGATCTTTTTTATGCCCAAACATACACACTACACACTGACTAAAATTCAAAAAGTGAAAAAGCATAATAGGACCCCTTTAATATAACACACTTTCTGTTTTTTGTTTTAAATATTTCCATATGGCAACACTATAATAGGTGTTTTGTTGCTCTAACTCACCCCAGCCCAACACGGTGATCTTCCTCGTGTAGTTTGTGATGGTGACGTTCTGTCTGAGGAGCCATAAGTACATATGAAGAGCTTGAATGAAGAACCAGGTGAATGAGGCCAGCATGGAGTAATGCAGGAGCAGCGCTATGAAGACGCACGCAGCGTTGTCTTGTGTGTTAGCGACGCTCTCGTTTGACAAAAACGAGGCATTCAGTAGAAACAAAGCCACAAACATGTTCATCAAGATCTTCGTGGCCTGATTTGATTTGGCTTTCCTATTAAAACACAAAAACAACTGTTCTTGTAACCTTGGCTACCTTTTAAAGTAAACACAACTAACTACTGTATAAGAAGATACTCTACCGTAGCAGGAAGTGCATGAATAAAGCGACAGCCATAAAAAACATGGAGATGCCGCAGCCGATAGAAGTGATATAAGTCAGTGATTCCAGATCCTTCTCTGTGATGTTTGGATCTGACTGAGACTGAGGAATCTCAGAAAACACAATGAAACACACAGATCAACAGGAGGACTTTTTAAAATAATTTGCTGTTTGTTAGCAAGAATCAGATCTTGTTAGATAATTTTAAAAGTTTCTTTTGTTATCATTCATGCATTCACTAGCATTTAGACATGGATTAAAAGACTCTGATATTGATTTCATGGGGTCTTTAAATAAAACATGAATTATGAAAGCGTAATTTCTTCTTCTCTAAGCTTCTCACCATCAGCACTGCAAAGAATGTCAGATGTGAGCAGGAGCACTTTATGGTGTTGTTGATTGTTTCGGTCTCACAGCCGGATGTCGTCCAATTAAATTCTCCTGCAAAAAAAGAGAAAGACGAATGAAATTAATTATACATAATAATTATAATAAAATAAATTGTAGATATGAACTGATTGTAATTTTCCTGGCCGATTCCGATTTCTTTCTTCTTTTTTTTTTTTTTGTGTAAGTGTGACCTGCAGATACTGATTTTTGCCTATTCTGATTTTCTTTCTAAGCTCTATAATTGACAGCATACACAAACAAAAATGTATACTTTTTTTCAAAGCAAAACAAATATTTACATAATAAAACAAATTATTAAGCATTACAATTCCCCAAATCTGGACTAAGTTATTCTCTTAACAACTCAAAATAAAGTGCTCTGTGACTGGAAAGAGGTAGAAATAACAATTAACTGAAAATTGAGAACTGCTGTATATAACAAAACAGATGTAATTTCCCACTGTTTATAAATAGTATTTTTTCCCTAACCTTAATGTCATCTTTCACATCAAATTCTTAAATTCAGTTGTTACCAATCAAATTAAATTAGTAGCAACAAACTCCATCAAGAAACACAGAAGCTGCATCAGAAGTGGCATTAGATGCATTTACACAGTTTGATGAAGCTCATGTGCCATAAGTGCATTTATACTGCAACATTTCAAATGCATTGATAGTTATCAGATTAATGTTTTAAAGGGGTCATTGGATGCGAGATGCATCGGATGCAGATGCGAAATGAAAATTCTTGGCCAAAGCCGAACAAAATGAAACACTGGGCCGAATACCGAACACGGTTTTTCACATTTTCCCCTCCATCTATTTTGCCATTTTTTTTTTTTTTTTTTACAATTGCATAATTTAAATAGCCAAAATTAGCTTTTACCTGCTTTTCAAATAAAAAATAAATTACAAAACAATTAAAAAATATTTACTTAACACTGAACATTTTGTAACATTCTAGCAGACATTATACCAACAAAGCACAATTTAACTTAAAATTAAGTTAGTAAAATAATTTTTTTGACCATTTTTGAGACCCCCTTCTTGAATCAGGCATGCATTTTTTACTATACAAATAAGTGCAGGCTTGCTGAGCAGAAGATAATTATTTTAGATGTAGAGCCCTATTAAAAGAGGGTCTATTAAATTAATTTAGTATTTTTGTTTGTTTAGTTTGTTATTGTTCGATTTAAAATTCATATTTGGTGTTCTATATTAAAAGAAAAAGGGTTTACAATTGATGTGGACTTTAAAATCAGAGTTTGTATTTTATAAAAAAAAGAAAAAAAAAAGGAATGTCACTGATTATCCAATGAGGTGTCTAGAGAATGACCCCAAGAGGGGAAGGGGCGGGGTTATGAAAAATGATGGGGTGATGCAATTGAGGAAGAAATAAGATACTTGTGTCTTAAATTTTTTTTTTATCCAAGAATTAAAAAAATACCCAGCGTGTTTTTTTTTTGTTCCAACTAAGGACTGATAGCCGTGTTTATTGTTGCATCCAAGGATTGAGTGACATTTTGTAGGTTTAGCAGCTCAAGGAGAACGACACGTGACGGAACGCACGAAGACGGGGCGACCGAGGCTGTTCCGCGGCTGCGGATGGGGCCTGTTGCCATCACAGATGGAGGATTCGCGAGGACATTTGTGAGTGCTCATTCGCGAGAGGACGTCAGTGACAATCAGATTTGCTAATCATTTGATGGTGTTTCATGAACTGGTACTTTTGTTTGAACTTCTCTATGTCCTTGGATTTCGTGAGTACTCATAATTGTTGCACATGCACCAGAGCTCCAACATTGCGCGCCAACGAGAGACTTAAATCCCAGCTGGGTAAAACTTTATTTTGGGTATTTATTCTGTTATGAATCTTTGTTTATTTTGATTATCTATTTGAACTAAGTTTGGTTGTGTTACCAATGTGGGAATTGGGTCACAAGGTGACCTAAAGTGATTTATCTACAGAGAAAAAAAAGGTGACACATATCAAAAAGGTTTTATTGAAATTCCCCCTAGACATACAGTACTTATCATTCGAGTCGTTCAACGGGAGAGGGCTACATAGAACATTAGAATATATTACAGATCCCAATTTGACCACTATGTGTGAATATAATAAATGTAGTAATAGAGCTGTTGTAGGGTAGTAGTTGTATCCAATACCATATGTCAGATTGATGATTTATGACCTGATTTATGACCCCCCTGTCAGCGTTGATTGCCAGGTTGTCATATGTCAAATGTGTACAGGGTCAGATTTATGACCTGATTTATGGCTATATGACCCCTCTGTCGCCCTGACTGTCATGACAGTAGGGTTGGTAAATCAAAAGATCAAAACAGATGTTAGATCTGACATTTGATGGATTTATGGATGGATTTATGACTGGATTTATGATGTTTTTATCTCTCACCTGTGCCATGGCATTTTTATGGAGTTCCTTCCTGACCTGTAGCTAACTTCCAGTCTGGAGGTGTTGGGTTCTCCTATCCATTTACTTCAAATCATCTCAGATGTATTAAGCAAGGTACAAAGAACGGTCATAAATCATCAATCTGACACATGGTATTGGATACAACTACTTAGGGTAATTATTGTTTTCATTATTATTATCTTATTTTTTTATTTTATTCTACAGAACAACAGTAAAATTACAATACTAACATTTATTAATGTTGATGGAGTTGTTGCTTTTTCTCAGCTTTTATTTTGGCAGAAACCCGCAGGAAGATCTCTGTGCTTCTTTTTGTTGACAACAGATTTATAAATGATTCTCATTACGAATTTGGGAAGATGTTTGTCGCACGTATCGCATTGTCACATGCCTTTAAAAAATTAATAAAAATGTTACTGAATAACTGACAAGTAACAGTGTTTCAGCACAGATTTTCCTCGCGCTTTGGACTTTGAACCCTGGAGCAGCAAGCTCGTGCAACGCTTTTTGAATACATGCAATCCATGCGTGTATTTGAAAACAACATTCTGCAGTTTATTTACTGTGGTTTATTTACATTTATTCAACAAAAGGTAATACATTTAACAATTTGTGAAAACATAATATTAATTTCATAAAGACTAGTACTGTGAGAAACATAAATTAAAGAGAAAAGTAAATTTTTGCTGCTCTAGTTGTCTCCCCTCCTAAGCGGCACTCTTGAAGTGTAACTTGCCCACCGTCCATTTTCAAGCTCAGTGGGCGCACCTAGCAAATTTACTAAAATCTCACTGAAACAAACAGCGGGTTGGTCTACTGCGGTTAAGCCAGCCGCAGTTCAGAAAAACACGGTCAAGCCAGCCGCGATTGAAATTAGGTTGCACGTGTGTTACTATTATTACAGTAATTGCAGGAACAACACAGAGGGAACGCTTCAGAGCGCTTTTCATCTAGATGCCCAGAATTGAGATACAATGACATTTTTCCAGGTTTTTTTATATATCTGCTTTAATATTTGTGTTATTTATTGGTGTCTTTTATGGTTCTGTATTACTACATTTTTCTACCTTTCAAATCATTGCAAGATTCATAGAAAACGAGATATGGGACAGATTTAGGGGTATTAAGACCCCATTTCTAATAAGTAGAAGAAATGAACGGTCAGTTCTTATAGAGGACATCCCATACTATATGCACACCTCGTATGAAACCATTTTACTGCAGCATTTTTGAGATATGGGACATTATTCAATGTAGAGAGGTATAAAGACCCCATTTCTAATAAGTAGAACAAATGAATGGTCAGGTCTTATACAGGACGTCCCATACTATATTCCCATACTAGGGTTCCTGTTTGTTCCTTTCTGTCGTGCTGCTGAGAGGTTTGCGATTGTAGATCTTACTTTCACTCTCTGTTGTTTAAAGTGATAAAATATAACTTAATTCCCACCATATTTCTGGTATTATCTATCAAACTAATCTAACTAATTTGATCGTTCACTTTTTAAAACTGGAAGGGGAAAAAAAATGAAGAGATAAAATTAAAATAGGATAATCTCTTCATATCTTTTCAGTCTTTATCACATGGTGCAAAGAAAATGTATCAGAATGTAACAAACAAACAAAAAACCTACAGATTAGAGCAGGGTTTGGCAAACTCGGCCCTTCCAGGCCACTTTCCTTCAGAGTTTAGCTCCAACCCTAATCAAACGCACCTGAACCAGCTAATCATTGTCTTCAAGACTACTAGGATACAGGCAGGTGAGTTTTATCAGGGTTGGATCAAATTTCTGCAGGAAAGTGGCCTGGAAGAGCCAAGTTTGCCCATCACTGGATTAGAGGGTACAGGTTAAATTTTGATTTTGGAAAAAAAAAAAAAAAATACTGAATAAAATGGGTTCACATCTTCATATATTTTCAGTCTTTACTTTTTTGCTAGCTCCTTTGTTAGCTGCAGATTTTTGGACAGAAAAACTAATGTGTCAACGCTGTCACTTGATAGTCTGGACCTTAGTGGGCTACAGATCAGGCCAGAGGTACTGAAAACTCTCTCAGAGGCTGAGCTTGATGCTGGAATGCAAAGGTAATATTTGGCAAATGTTGAAAGAATGGGGAGGCTTGATTCATGCCTTTTCCACCAAGAAAGTGGGTTTTCTGTGGCACTGGTCTCTTCCGTGGTCTTGTATGTGTGGAGTTCTTTTTTCAGTCTGTCAGCTGGCATCTGTAAATATTCTCTGGTAAGTGAATCATTAATCAATCACGGTGAATAATGGCTTCTTCTCCTGCTATTGTTGTTTGCACTGTTTGCCACATGTGCAGTTTATCTCTCTCTGTTGGCGATGAGGGATTCACATGTGATAAATGCAGGGAAATAGTTAGGCTGACAGAGAAAATTTTAGAATTAGAGACACGTATCCAAACTTTAGTTGAGGACAGTAAGAATGTGAGGGCTGTAGATACTGCTTTGGACGCTAGCTCAGGGAGTCCTGTACATTGTTCGGTTTCGGTTGAGCCCGTGCAGCAGGGCAACTGGGTGACTGTGAGGCGGCCTAGTCGCGGGTCAAAACACAGCTCTTCCGTTCCGATCAGAACATCAAACAGGTTCTCCCCACTCAGTGACGCACCCACTGAGAAACCTGATGAAAGTGTTCTAGTTATTGGCGATTCTATTGTACGGAACGTGAAAATAGAGACACCAGCCACCATAGTCCAATGTTTACCGGAGCCAGAGCGCCTGACATCTTGGCAAATTTAAAAGTGCTGACTAATGCTAAACGTAAATTCAGTAAGATTGTTATTCACATCGGCGCTAATGATGTTCGACTTCGCCAGTCAGAGATCAGTAAAAATAATGTTAAAGAGGTGTGTGAACTTGCCAGTACGATGTCAGACACTGTAATATGCTCTGGTCCGCTCGTGGCGATGAGATTCATAGCAGACTGTCGTCACTTAATGGCTGGATGTCTAAGTGGTGCCCGCAGAATAACGTAGGTTTCATAGACAATTGGACGAGTTTTTGGGGCAGACCTGACCTGTTAAAAAGAGATGGTGTTCATCCCTCCTGGGGTGGTGCTGCTCTTCTCTCTAGAAATATGGCACATAGTCTTAGAGTTCGTAATTGACTAACTGGAGCCCAGGTCAGGAAGCAGACAGACTGGCTAAACCAACCGTCTGCTAGCCGCCTCACATCACAGAAGTCAGTTATTTTTTTTAGCACATAGAGACTCTTTCACCTAGATATCACACTATAGAGACTGTGTCTGTTCCCCGAACTAGAAAATACAAAAAAAACGTCCAAACCAATTTAAGAGTAACAATTTAATTGACGTTCAACAAATAAAAAATTTATATAATACAGAGAAACAAATGACAAAGCTTGGCTTACTGAATATCAGGCCCCTTTCTATGAAAGCGCTTTTTGTAAATGATATGATCACTGATCATAACCTAGATGTGCTCTGTTTGACAGAAACCTGGCTAAAACCAGATGAATGCATTATTTTAAACGAGTCTACCCCCTGTCACGGGATGGTCGAGAGATGAGGCGAGGACTCAAGTGCAGGAGAAAGTGGGTCTTTTTAATAATAAAGAGAAACAAAAATGAACAAAAACCACCCCGAAGGGGAAAAACAGGCAGGCAGGCAGAGAACCACAGCACAAGTAAACAAACCCACACACGACATGAAACATCCAACATTAAACAACGAAACAGCACAGGACTGCAGACACCAGGAGACTATATGGGGAGCCAAACGAGAAGGACACAGGTGAAGTAACTGAAACAATAATGAGATAAGGAGGGTGGGGTCAGACAATAGACAGGAAAGCACATGGCACCAACAACAAACAATAAGCCATGTGCTAACACACACAATGACATCTGGTGGCCAACCAGGGCACACCAGCAGGGCCGTGACACAACCCCCCCTTTAAGGAGCGGATTCCAGACGCTCCACACACTAAACTGAAATTAAAATGTCTAGGAGAGAGGTGGGCCGGAGGCGGATCAGGGGGAGAGATGGTGGGCCAGGCCCATGTAGCGGCAGAGGGGGACCTGAGGACCGAGGCAGCGCCGGCGGGATGGGGACCCAGGGCAGAACCCGCGGCCGTGAGCCGGCACCGCAGCCTCGGGAGTCTTGTGAGCGGACACCGCCACCTCGGGAGGATTGTGAGCGGCCACCGCTGCCTCGGGAGGATCGTGAGCGGCCACCGCCGCCTCGGGAGTCTTGTGAGCCGGCACCGCAGCCTCGGGAGGAACGTGAGCGGGCACCGCCGCCCCTGGGAACTCGTGAGCAGGCCCCGCCGCCTCGGAGTCTTGTGAGCCGGCACCGCAGCCTCGGGAGGAACGTGAGCGGGCACCGCCGCCCCTGGGAACTCGTGAGCAGGCCCCGCCGCCTCGGGAGTCTTGTGAGCGGGCACCGCCGCTTCGGGAGCTTTGTGAGCGGGCACCGCCGCCTCGAGAGCTTTGTGAGCGGGCACCACCGCCTCGAGAGGATCGTGAGCGGGCACCGCCGCTTCGGGAGCTTTGTGAGCGGGCACCGCCGCCGAGAGGATCGTGAGCGGGCACCGCCGCCTGGGAGCTTTGTGAGCAGGCACCGCGCGTCAGGAGCTTTGTGAGCGGGCACCGCGCCTCGAGAGGATCATGGCGGGCACCGCCGCCGAGAGGATCGTGAGCGGCACCGCCGCCGACGATCGTGGCGCCACCGCCGCCGAAAGGATCGTGAGAGGGCTCCGGCGCCGGGAACCTTGTGAGCGGGCACCGCGCCGGGAGCTTTGTGTGCGGGCACCGACGCCGACGATCGTGAGCGGCCACCGCCTCGAAAGGATTGTGAGTGGGCACCGACACTTCGGGAACCTTGTGAGCGGCCACCGCCGTTTCGGGAGGATCGTGAGCGGCCACCGCCACTTCGAGAACCTCGTGAGCGGACACCGCCGCTTCGGAAAGGCCTAAGATGATCCCCGCCCCCTCAGAGAAAAGCTCAGCGGACATCACCGCTTCGGGAGCTTTGTGAGCAGCCACCACCACTTCGAGAACCTCTTGAGCCGGCACCGCAGCCTCGGGAGTCTTGTGAGCGGACACCGCCACCTCGGGAGGATCGTGAGCGGCCACCGCTGCCTCGGGAGGATCGTGAGCGGCCACCGCCGCATCGGGAGTCTTGTGAGCCGGCACCGCAGCCTTGGGAGGAACGTGAGCGGGCACCGCCGCCCCTGGGAACTCGTGAGCAGGCCCCGCCGCCTCGGGAGTCTTGTGAGCCGGCACCGCAGCCTCGGGAGGAGCGCGAGCAGACCACGCCGCTCGCAATGACATCAGTGGGAGTTCCTGAACGCTTCGTATCAGCCCGGGACGCTCTGGGAGCGGGCTGGAGGTACTGGGTGCGGCAGACGAGGCCTCTGACGCCCCTTTGATTGCCGCTGGGGGCACTGTAGCTTCGTCGGCCACTACTGGGGGCACTGCGGCTTCTGCAGCTTCGTCGGCCACCACTGGAGGCGCTGCAGCTTCGGCGAGCCCTGCCTGAGGCACCCCAGCCACCCTAGCTGGGGAACGTGCCAGGAACTCCACAAATTCCCCAAACATCAGGTGGTCCAGCCCCCTCATCCTCCACCATTTGAGGGGCTCCTCAAGGGCACTATTGAAAAGGTCCTTGAGGGCCGCATCATTGTACCCCAAACCCTCTGCTGCACCACAGAACCTCAGGGCAAACTTCCTCACATCAGTGCCCTGCTGACGGAGGGAGCTCAGGGCCTGGAACTGGAGGATGCGTTGGTAGAGGGGGCTGCTGACGTTAGAGGCTGGTGGATGGTGTGAGCCCATTCTCCGCTGAGTCCTCATTTGGCTGTTTCGTTCTGTCACGGGATGGTCGAGAGATGAGGCGAGGACTCAAGTGCAGGAGAAAGTGAGTCTTTTTAATAATAAAGAGAAACAAAAATGAACAAAAACCACCCCGAAGGGGAAAAACAGGCAGGCAGGCAGAGAACCACAGCACAAGTAAACAAACCCACACACGACATGAAACATCCAACATTAAACAACGAAACAGCACAGGACTGCAGACACCAGGAGACTATATGGGAGCCAAACGAGAAGGACACAGGTGAAGTAACTGAAACAATAATGAGATAACAAGGAGGGTGGGGTCAGACAATAGACAGGAAAGCACATGGCACCAACAACAAACAATAAGCCATGTGCTAACACACACAGTGACATCTGGTGGCCAACCAGGGCACACCAGCAGGGCCGTGACACCCCCCAAGATTACTGTTATAAAAATGAACTGCGTCCAATAGGCAAATTGTTGCTACAATTTATAGCAATATTCTCAGTATTTCTCAGAGGGCAGGCTTTAAGTATAACTCCTTTGAAGTAATGGCGCTTCATATAACATTATCTAGAGAAACAAGTGTTAATGATAAATCCCGTGATGTTTGTACTGGCTACTGTATACAGGCCACCAGGGCCCCATACAGACTTTATTAAAGAATTTGCTGATTTTCTATCAGAGTTAGTGCTGGCTGCAGACAAAGTCTTAATCGTTGGTGATTTTAATATCCACGTTGATAATGAAAAAGATGCATTAGGATCAGCATTCATAGACATTCTGAACTCTATTGGGGTAAGACAACACGTGTCAGGACCTACTCATTGTCGAAATCATACTCTAGATTTTATATCGTCACATGGAATTGATGTTAATGGTATTGAAATTCTGCAGCAAAGTGATATCTCAGATCATTGTCTAGTCTTGTGTAAACTCCATATAGCTAAAACTGTAAATTCTACTCCTTGCTACAAGTATGGTAGAACCATTACTTCTACCACAAAAGACTGCTTTGTAAATAATCTTCCTGATTTATCTCAATTCCTCAGCATATCCAACAGCGCAGAAAAACTTGATGTAACAGAAACTATGGACTCTCTCTTTTCTAAAACTTTAAATACGGTTGATCCTTTATGCTTAAGGAAGATTAAGGATAAGAGTCCAACACCGTGGTATAATGAGCACACTCGCGCCCTAAAGAGAGCAGCCCGGAAAATGGAGCGCAGCTGGAGGAAAACTAAACTAGAGGTATTTCGTATTGCTTGGTGGGAAAGTACCCTATCCTACAGAAAAGCATTAAAAACTGCTAGATCTGATTACTTTTCGTATCTTTTAGAAGAAAACAAACATAACCCCAGGTATTTATTCAATACAGTGGCTAAATTAACAAAAAATAAAGTATCAGCAGGTGTTGACATTTCCCAACAGCACAGCAGTAATGACTTTATGAACTACTTTACTTCCAAGATCGATACTATCAGAGATAAAATTGTAACCATGCAGCCGTCAGCTACAGTATTGCATCAGATAGTGCACTATAGATCCCCTGAGGAACAATTCCACTCATTCTCTACTATAGGAGAGGAAGAATTGTATAAACTTGTTAAATCATCTAAACCAACAACATGTATGTTAGACCTGATTCCATCTAAACTACTAAAAGAGCTGCTTCCAGAAGTCATAGATCCTCTTTTGGCTATTATTAATTCATAATTGTCATTAGAATATGTTCCCAAAACCTTCAAATTGGCTGTTATTAAGCCTCTCATTAAAAAACCACAACTTGACCCCAAAGATCTAGTTAATTACAGACCGATCTCAAATCTCCCTTTTCTGTCAAAGATACCAGAAAAGGTAGTATCCTCACAATTATATTCCTTCTTAGAGAAAAATAGTATCTATGAGGATTTCCAGTCAGGATTTAGACCGTTTCATAGTACTGAGACTCTTCTCATTAGAGTTACAAATGACCTGCTCTTATCATCTGATCATGGTTGTATCTCTCTATTAGTTCTACTGGATCTTAGCGCTGCGTTCGACACTATCGACCACAACATTCTTTTGAATAGACTAGAAAACTTTGTTGGCATTAGTGGAAGTGCATTAGCATGGTTCAAATTGTACTTATCTGACCGTCATCAATTTGTAGCAGTGATCATATCGATCACAAGTGCAGTATGGAGTACCTCAAGGCCGTTACTTTTCACGCTTTACATATTACCGTTGGGAGATATTATCAGGGATCACAGTGTTAGCTCTCACTGTTATGCTGATGATACTCAGATCTATATTTCTTCGCGGCCCGGCGAAACACACCAAATTGAGAAACTAATGGAATGCATAGTCGATATTAAGAACTGGATGATGAGTAATTTCTTACTGCTAAATTCTGAAAAAACAGAGGTGTTAATTATCGGACCTAAACCCCCCACATGTAATAACTTAGAACACTGTCTAACACTTGATGGCTGCTCTGTCGATTCTTCGTCATCAGTTAGGAACCTAGGTGTGCTGTTTGATTGCAATCTTTCCTTTGACATCCACGTTTCTAGCATTTGTAAAACTGCATTTTTTTTCATCTTAAAAATATATCTAAATTGAGACTTATGCTCTCAAAGTCAAATGCAGAAATGTTAATTCATGCGTTTATGACCTCAAGGTTAGATTATTGTAATGCTTTATTGGGTGGTTGTTCTCCACGCTTAATAAACAAACTACAGTTGGTCCAAAATGCAGCAGCTAGAGTTCTTACTAGAACCAGGAAGTATGACCACATTAGCCCGGTTCTGTCAGCACTGCACTGGCTCCCTATAAACATTGTATAGATTTTAAAATCTTGTTAATTACTTATAAAGCCCTGAATGGTTTAGCTCCTCAGTACTTGAGCGAACTCTTATCGCATTATAGTCCTCCATGTCCACTGCGTTCTCAAAACTCTGGCCATTTGATAATATCTAGAATACAAGCCTTATTTAGGCTACATAATGAATAATAGTTTAGCAATCAAATGTTACAAATATGGCAAAAATGGAAACATTTGGATTCTTGTGGAATGAGACAGGCTCGTGAGCCCAATGCCATTTCAGTTTTGCTTGTATGCTGTGTATAATGAATGCCACTATAACCTATTTTGTTTTATTTTATAGTTTAATATATAATTTTATAACTACTTATTTTTCATTCTTGTTCTGTTCTAAATACCGTTTGGAACTAAATAGGATATAATGTACATTTACCAGTATTTTAATATTATAAAATTACATGAATTAATGTAGCCTAATTGTTTGCAATTACAAGGTTAACGGGTGTTTTTGGAGTGAGATCAATTTCTCTTTAATGAGATTACTTCCTCCTTTTGGCCAGGTTTCGTTTCTCAGTGTCGTAAACTCTAGGGGCGAGGCTTCTAAACCGGGGTGTTTTTAGGGGCGTGATATTCAAACGACGATTGTTTTCTGCCGGCACATTTATCAATGTGCGATCATTTGTACGATGATATTGGCGGCATACGAATGTTTCATGAATCACACGTGAAACGATTTGTACGCACGGATCTGCGCTCGTTTCTACGTTAGATTGATAAATGAGGCCCATAGTGTATGTATGTGAACGCACCATGAGATCAAGGCAACTTTTATTTTGTGAACAGTACAGATTAGTGTATTTCGTTCATTTACCAGACACAAACATACGTAAGTTTCAAATGCCACTGGCTCAGTTAACATTTATATTATAGTAATAATAGCAGTGTAGATCTTATTTGCATTTTTAGTGATATTATAAATCCTGTAAACATATAGAAGGTAATATTTGGATTTCTCCAGCTCTCTGCACTGGCATTTAACAAAACCGGAAGTATGTATGCACACACTCGCTATACCATAAATCCAAGATGGCGGAAATATGCAAATATAATGTTGATTTTTTTTTTTTTTGTTTGGTGCGGTTCGTTTTCACACTGCCCTTTTTGTAAGTGAACCAGAAATTGTAAACAAAACCACACGTGTGCCAAGGTCATCCATTCATGGGACAGAAATTCTCAAGCAGGGAAAACAGGAAGTGCAAAAACAGGCTAATTATGGAGATCTTTCGAAGTGCAATTTTTATTCTTTTACTGATTTGCTGTTATGAGAAACTAACGCAATATGAAGAAACTTATGAGCATCAAATGAGACCATGTCATACGATGTAATTACGACTTGCCGAAAATAAAATCTATAGATATAAAATACTTAAAGCATATCAAAATGTTAGTTTAAACATTTAACCTAGATAAATGTGCGCTAGGCACATATCCAGTTGTTTATGCGGAGAGTGGAAGCTGAAGCGCGCTTCAAGACATCAGTGGAAACAAATTAAATACATCGTAATTGTTGTTCATAAAGATTAGAGTAATACATCATTTGGAACTGTAAAGGGTCTATTTTTATTTGTGTGCACTCACAATATCAAAAATACTTAGTGCTTTTCTAAAATAAAGAAAACTAATAGGATGCACTTGCCGTCACGGTCTTGAACAGGAGCGCTTCACAAAAATGAACTGAAACTCAGTGAATATTTTCCTTACAGACATGATGAATATATCTACAAAACGAAATAATTCATATCCAAAACAAAAACCTTTTCATTATAATCCATAAAGATGCATTTCTTTCTAAAGAAGCGTCCAATGAGGAGATGGCGAGTCAGGATTTGTAACTTCATCTTTGTGACGCTGACTCAGAAAACACTTGTTTATTAATAAATAATTTCCCCCAGACACATTCATTGTAACTTTTGCTGGGGCTTTGTGGCAACCTTTAGCCTATTTAGTGCGCTCATGTCACATTGCTGTGGGCGCTATGGTCACGAAAACTCATAATTTGCGCACGTTTTTAAGCATTGTGGTTTAAAAACAAGTGATTTAAGCGATTGAAATGCAAACAACAGCACTATATGTGCGAGCTGTGTGTTTCTGAGCGTGCTTTTTGCAATTGGGTCGGATCGCGGCCGGTTCATATTCACACCTTAAACGGACTGTACCAGAGTTCGTTTGGAAGCGGACCGAGACCACCTCTTCAGCTGGGTCTCGGTGCGATTGTTTGATGCACACCCGAGTGCGATTGCTGTATTCACACCTGCCCAAAAGATCCGCACCAAAGGGGAAACGAACTTGAGTTCGTTTCAATTGAACCAAACTAGACAGGTGTGAATACACCCTAAAATGTCACTTAAATTTAACTTCTTGTTTATTGAACTGCTATTGTATAAAATAAAGGTCACATTGCAGTCGTGTTCATATTCAGGGAAACATCTTGTTCGTGTAATGTCGTTTACCTAAATAAATTACCTTATATTATAAATATATTTTTTTCCTACCACAGTATGCATTTATAACTTTCTGTGTGTGCTGTTGCATTCATTTGTTTTGATTTCTGCACGAGTCTCTCCCACACACTCCCTCAGGCTGTGCGAGCCTCATCTGGCACGAAATAAATACGTTATCAGTCACTGTTTACACTGAATTTTTAATCAGGCTTTTTGTCCGGACGGGCAAGTAAAATTCTCTCTCACTTGCCCCTGTGGTGGTTCCCCACGGTTTACTTAGCGTAAGTATCAAATGGACCGGCTCGGAATCGGCAGACCAGCCAGTCACCGGTCTGGGTCGCTCATGTAGAAAATCGGCTAATTCCGGTACCTAGCAGGTCGATCGGTGCATCTCTAAGGTTTGTTTATGGAAACTGATCAGTACAACCATAAAATAATTTACCTTTGCCATCCCAAGAAACACAGGACGCCTTACCAACCTGTAAGAACACATTTATTTTCATTTTGCTTTCATAGTGTAATATAATAATATATTTGGCAACAAAACCTTCATTACCTTATCATTATGTGTAAAGAACATGTCAATATTGTCGGTAAGGTTGGAGATATTGGCTCCCATCGTTATTCCATAAGTCTCATTGTTCAAAACAATTTTAGTTTCATCCTAAATCAGAAACCAAGAAGAGAGCAATAATTTATCAGATGTAAATGTATGTGAATAATAGATCAAGAAACATTTGTCAAAAGAATAGTTCACCCAAAAATGTCCTGTATGCTAATATATCATCACTAGAACATAAAAAAATAAAAAAATAAAAATTTTAAGTCACAAAGAGGATAAGTAGTGGATATGTCCAACAATTTGTCACAATGCTGTGTGTGCATTTATTTTTAGGAATTTTGCTTTGTATTTCACAGAACAATGATGACAAAATTGTAATTTCTGAGTGAACTATCCTGAAAACATTCCTTACACTGTCCAAATATGGAATATTTAATTGTGAGTACCTTGTTTCCCATGTTTTTAAATGGTAGAATTCCAAGAAATGCACTTTCATTGTTTTCCCGTCGTGATTTATTAAAGGCCTCACTGGGAATCTTTACAGACCAGGGAAAACCTGCCTTCAGGTCACTTTGACAATCAACAATCTGTGAAAACAATGATTAGCATGATAAATGAGGAATCATACCGTTTTAATGTTTCTTAAGTCTTACGTTTATCACATCCTCATCTGAAGAGTAGCATATGTCTTTGGCTTCTGTGTTTGTGGCTTGAACATGAAGAAGACCAATAACATCCCCCATGACAATCGCTGCTGTGCTTTTATTGTTTTTTTCCATCTCTTCTATCTTAGACTTCAGATTGTTCAAGATTTCTCTGTAAAATGGATTGAATCACTTATTCTGTTATTCAGTTTTTGACTTGATATCCACTGATAAACGTACACTTACGCTGCCATTGAGGGATCAGTATATCCAACCATGTCTTTTAGATTTGCAGTTAGATTGTAGATTAGTTTGTTCTCGCAGAACACACACATCCAGTTATTCCCATTCAATCTCAGAATGTAGTTGTTTCCTTCATTGTCTTCAGCACAGAGTAATAAACAAGGGATGAATTTTATTTATTTATCTGTTCATTTGAAACTCAAAGATCAAAATAATTCAATATATTGTGTTGCTTATTTATAAACCTAGAAATGTATTGTAATTTCAGCATTTGATGTTTACAGATGCGTATTCGTCCAAGTTCATATGACCAGTCATTATTGAACAAGTCCTAAAATATAGATTACAACTAGGGCTGTCCCTGACTGAAGATTTTTCTAGTCAGCTAGCAGTTTACTAGCAATTTAAGCCATAAATTGACTACTTGCATGTTATATAAATTTGATTACTTAAATATATAGGCATAATATAATATTTATTATTTTAATGAGCCTTAAATATATAGCCTGTTTGGTACGCTAGAGCCCTGCACAGGCCTCAAATTTAGGCCCTAGCCCGGCCCGTGTCCGACAGCTCATCAGAATTACCGGCCCGAGTCCGACCCAGGCTCATCTTTTTTCCCCCCTTGTCCCAAAACAGCTTATACTACTGTTTCAACTATTAAAATAGTTCAGTTTTGTATTTAAATGGCAAAATGATTATATTTTGTTTTCGTTTTTTTTTTTTATTAAGTTAATTTAGAAAAACGTTTGGAGAATTTTTGTTCATTAAATATAAGTTTTTGTTTTTTAAAGTAACGACCAAGCGGCCAGTGGGCTGATCATAGCCTATGTTATGATCATAGGCTATCAATTTAGCCTTCTCAAATCATCACAACTTGCCTAAAATAAAATCTATAGATATACTAAAACAGTTCAAGCATAACAATGTTTAAACATTAAACCTGCGCTATAATAATAAATGTGTGCTAGCCTATATACAAGTTTGTGTGGAGAGTGGAAGCTAAAGCGCGCTCTGCAGGACATGGAGGCACCAGGGCAATCACTTGCATTTTTTTCAGTGGAAACAACTTAAAATAGACTATGCCGTAATTATTTTCTGATAAAGGTAAGAGTAATACATCATTCGGAACTGTAAAGGTTTTATTTGTGTGCACTCACAATATCAACAAAACGTTGTGTTTTTATAAAATAAAGAAAACAAACTTGATGCGCTTTCTGCCGTCTCGTCTTGAACAGGAGCTCTTCACTAAAATTAACTGAAACTCAGCGAATACATGCCTCACAGACATGATAAATATATCTATAGAAAGCTTTAAATTACCACTTAACGAAAAAAACCCTCTTTCATTATGATCATAATTTGTAAAGATTCACTTTTCTCTAAATGCGCGTCTAATGAGGAGACGGCGAGTCATGTTCATCTTTGCGACACGGACTCAGAAAACACTAGTTTATTAGTAAATAATTCAAATATCTCCTTACTATTTCCCCCTGACACATTCATGGTAATTACTTTTGCTGGGGCTTTGCGGCAAGCTTTAGCCCAAAGGTACTCAACAGGCTCAACAGTACTCATCCGGCTGTCTGCATAAATTTTGTGGCCCGCGTCATGCTTAAGATTAATGTAGGTTTACAATTTGCACTCAAAAGTAGCGCAAATATTAGGCAGTTAATACTCATGAAACTTGTGTAAATGGCATGGAGTTCCTCTTGGCAGCATGAAAAACAAACTTATATTTAAATTGTGAAGCAAAAAGCGCTCCCATTACAATGAATGGAGCTGTCATCACGTCAACGAGTTCACAAACTTTTGGATTCTTGAGAAACCTCCCGTTATAATTATAAAAGCTGGCTGCTCCACAATAAATCTCTTACTAACACTGTGTAATAACTGTATGATTTTTTTGGTTGTAATGAGAGGATTCTGTGCAGAGCTCATTAAGCGCCGCGAGCCGCGCTGAGCGGAGCGGATTGGATTCTGACTAAAAGTTAATGGTAGGCTACTACTAACGTTACTAGGCTGCTACTAGGCATGGGCCGGTATGAGATTCTGACGGTATGATAACCTTAGATAAAAATATCACTGTTTCAAGATATTGCGATTGCAGCTCTAAAATATGTTAATTTTAAATGTCTGGGTAAAAAAAAATTTTTTTTTCCCCACTGAACACAATAATTTATTTTTATGAAACATATAGAACATTTTGGAACAGTAAACATTTCAGTCTAAATCATTAAAATAAATAAATTATTAAATTATTCTTAATTGCAGTCACTTAAGTGAGCCTAAACCTGCAGCTCAACAATGATCAGAACATAAATAATTTTCTGTAAACAAAAATACAAAATCCCTATAAATGAAAAAAATAAAATAAAAATGCAGTCACTTAAGTTAGCATAAACCTGCAGCTCAATAATTAAAAACAGAATCAAAACATAATTTCTGTAAAAAAAATAAAATAAATAAAAAATGCAGTCATTAAACCTGCAGCTCAACAAGGTTTTTGGAGACATGCTCACTTTCTACACATTCATCTTTCAGTCCAAGTTATGATGCAGGAATGTTCACCTTTCCTGGATTTAGTTTGGGGGGGTGAGGTACGAGGATGTGTGCACATACACATAAGGAAAGAAAGAGCGTGAGTGTCTCTCTCTCTCACACACACACACACACAGATATACAGTCTCTCTCCGTGCAACACTCAAACAGTGGCAAAGTTTTTTTTTTTAAATGTCGTGATTTTGAACAGATGTAAACAATGGCAGGAGGCTTAAAAGTATAGACGTGATGCCAGCTAAATTTAATTATTGTACTAAATCGCAGAAACGTAGTACTTTAGTCTGCTATTCCCCGCTCTGTGAAGTAACGTTGACATTAGCTAGTTAATCTGCCTCAGTAGTGTCACGAATCCAGTTCATGGTCTTCCGTCCACCCACCACCAGAGGTCACTCGCTCACCATATTGACTCTTGCACTACACTACTGTTGCATGTCACCCGCGGACTACAATACCCATCATCCATTGCACTGACAACACATACAGCTGATTGCACTGATCACACGGCTTACTTAAGCCATGGACTTCCTTAGACAGATCGCTGAGTATTGATCTGCGTTTAGCACTCCTCAAGCGCTGGCTGCCTTACTGAGCCATTCCGTGTTTCTGTTCAGTTCCAGTATTGTCCTGCGTTTATCAATCCCCTAGTGTTAGCTGCGATACGGAACCTGTTTCTTGTTTTCTTGTCTGTGTTCTCTGTATTTACCCCTGTCTCACCGTTCGGACTCTGTTTATGCCCTGCCTGGATTATTTCTGTGTACCTGGACTATCTCACTGCCTTGCCCTTTGGATATTGTTTGCGCCTTGCCTGGATTATTGCTCACGTTTCGGATTACCTCTCTTGTCTAGCCCTCTATATACCTATTTGCCAGTTGTTCCACCCTGCTTGTATTTTGACCTTGTTTCGAAATAAAGCTTGCACTTGGATCCGCATGTCTCACGTCTCATCAGCTACGTTACAGGTAGCAAGCCAAATAGTATTTATTTCAACACTGAAACAAACGGCGGGTGGCTCTCTGTCTTGATTGTAGGTGAAAGAGGGTGTAGTAAATTAACTCAAAGGGGGAATATTAATAATTAATCATAACTCTTTATAATTAATTATAATATTTGAATAAGTTAATAGAATTAACTTGATAAAGCAGAATTTACAGTACAATCAATTGACCACATTTAGACATTTACATTTAGTCATTTTGCAGACGCTTTTATCCAAAGCGACTTACAATTTGGGGAACACATGAAGCGATTCATCTTGAAGAGGCAATCCGACAAAGGAAGTGCTTGTAACACCAAGTCTCAAGCATTGTTTAAATAAGTACAAGCTAGCAAGGGAAGGAATAAATAAGGAGAAAGAGTTTTTTTTTTCATGTGTAGGTTGAAGTCAAGTAGTGTCGAAAGAGATGAGTTTTCAGCTGTTGCTTGAAGATTGACAGGGATCCAGTACTCCGAATATGGGTGGGAAGATCATTCCACCAGCCAGGAATGGTGAACGAGAATGTTCTGGAGAGTGATTTTGAGCCTCTTTGTGATGGTACCATGAGGCGTCGCTCACTAGCAGATCTCAGACTTCTGGAGGGATGTAGATTCTTAATAGTGAGTGCATGTAGGCGGGTGCTGAGCCTGTGGTTGTTCTATGAGCAAGCATCAGTGTCTTGAACTTGATGCGAGCTGCGATTGGTAGCCAATGCAATGAGATAAAGAGAGGTGTAACATGGGCTCTTTTGGGTTCCTTGAAGACCAGTCGTGCCGCCGCATTCTGAATCATTTGTAGAGGTTTGACTGTGTTTGATGGAAGTCCAGCCAGAAGAGCATTGCAGTAGTCCAGCCTAGAAATGACAAGGGCCTGGACAAGAAGTTGTGCAGCATGCTCCGTCAGAAAGGGCCTGATCTTTCTGATGTTGTGTAGTGCAAACCTGCAAGATCGAGCAGTCTTTGCAATGTGGTCTTTGAAGGTCAGCTGGTCATCAAAGATTACACCAAGATTTCTGACCGAAGTTGATGGGGTAATTGTTGATGAACCTAACTGGATCGTGATGTCATGCTGTAGAGTTGGAGCGGCAGGAAAGACAAGAAGCTCAGTCTTTGCCAGGTTGAGCTGGAGGTGATGTTCTTTCATCCATGCCGAGATGTCCGCCAGGCAACCTGAGATCCTTGCAGCTACCGTTGGATCATCTGGTTGAAAAGAGAGATAGAGCTGTGTGTCATCAGCATAGCAGTGGTAGGAGAATCCATGTGCCTGTATGATGGGACCCAGTGATGTAGTGTATGTGGAGAAGAGGAGGGTCCAAGAACCGATCCCTGAGGAACCCCAGTGACCAGTGTATGTGCTTTGGATACCTCCCCTCCCCAGGCAACCCTGAAAGACCTACCAGTGAGATAGGATTCAAACCAGCGAAGTGGAATTCCTGCGATGCCCAGTGATGAGAGAGTGGAGAGGAGTATCTGATGATTGACAGTGTCAAGCGGCAGATAGATCCAGCAGAATGAGGACTGATGATTTGGAATGGGCTTTTGCAATTCGCAGGGCTTCAGTGACCGAGAGAAGTGCAGTCTCAGTTGAATGGCCACTCCTGAAACCTGACTGTTTAGCGTCCAGTTTGTTGTTCTGTGAAAGAAACAATGAGACCTGGTTGAAGACAACACGTTCAAGTGTTTTCGCTATGAATGGAAGGAGAGAGACAGGTCTATAGTTTTCTATAAGAGAAGTGTTTAATGTAGGTTTTTTGAGCAGTGGGGTTACCCGAGCCTGCTTGAACGCAGTGGGGAAGATGCCTGTGAGGAGGGATGTGTTGATGATGTGTGAGTGCCGGTAAGAGCGTGGGAGAGATTGCTCGCAGAAGGTGTGAGGGGATTGGGTCAAGAGGACATGTTGTAGGATGGTTGGAGAGGAGAAGTTTGGATACTTCAGCCTCCGTCAGGGGACAGAAGGAGAAGATGGGAGGTTTAGCAGTGGATGTGGTTGGTTGGGGGTCCTGTGTGCGTGGAGGTGAGAACTGATCACTGATCAATCTAGTTTTGTCTGTAAAAAAAGTAGCAAAGTCATCAGCTGTAATAGAAGTGGTGGGAGGTGGTGGAGGGGGACAGAGGAGAGAATTAAATGTTCTGAAGAGATTACGCATGTCTGGAGCGCTGTTGATCTTGTTGTGGAAATGTGAGGATTTGGCAGTGTGGACATCAGCAGAGAAAGATGAGAGCAGAGACTGATACCTACTCAGGTCCGACGGGTTGTTTGATTTGTGCCATTTTCTCTCTGCCGCTCTGAGTTTAGTCCGATGTTCACGAAGAACATCAGATAACCAGGGGTTAGAAGGGGCAGTCCGTGCTGACCTAGAGGAGAGAGGACAAATGTCGTCTAGACAAGAAGTTAAGGTAGAGCATAAAGTTTCAGTAGCTGCGTTTACATCCAGAGATGAGAAATGGGTAGATGAGGGAAGAGAGGAGGATACTACAGTGGAAAGATGGGAAGGAGAAAGGGAGCGCAGGTTTCGTCTAAAAGTAACCGGTAGGGGGGTTGGTGGCACACGGGTAGCAAAATGTAGTGTAAATGTAATGAAGAAATGGTCCGAGATATGTAGCGGTTGTACCAGAATGTTATCTGCAGTACAATTGCGTGTGTAAATTAAATCAAGTTGGTTGCCTGATTTGTGTGTGCTAGTAGTGGTAAGGCGATTGAGATCAAATGAAGCTAGGAGTGAGTGGAAGTCTGAAAAGCAGAGTGAGGAAGGAAAAAAGATACTTAAGTGTGTAGCTCGGTGTCGTTGCTCGGTTCAAGTCGCACAGGAAAAAGTCGCAGGTCTTTACAGGTCTTTACAAAAGTCTCGGGTCTGACCAGGTCCTCTAGCAAACGCTCAGTATTGATTATTTATGAATTCAAAGACATCTTAATATCCAGGGTAAGAGAAATACCCTTTTTAAGGTACAGTACTACTTAGAGCATGTAACAAGATAAAAATTGTTAAATTGACTTTGTCGCAGTGGAACTGCAGGCTGCAATCCAGAGATGAAGATGCAGAGACTGCCGGAAGCGGGGAGAGAGAAATGTTTGAGCGAGGGCATTTCCATGATGGTGAATTCCAGGGTTGAGTGAAGATGACCTCCTGTGGTATTAGTCTGACTCTTTGTGGTCAAGAGCCATCTCCCCAGTCTAGGGAGATCGCACATGGCTCTATATGTTGGGGCGGACCTGTGCGTGAGCCCTTTAAAGTCAGGGAAGAGTCACACCTTTCAGGATTGGCTTGACCAATGAGAAAGGCTTTATGACCCTTTGTCTGAGAGCATGGTTCGAATGGCTCTGGCAGTCTATACTTTGATTAAAATACAAGATGTAACCATGGTGTACACCAAAGTGTGCGTCATCAAATGAGCATCAATTTGGTAGGAGACACGGTATAGGTGGGGTTACATTAACTAGTACTTCACTCATAAAGCATGCTTAAAACAAAATACAATGCAAGAGACACTATACAAGACAGTTAAAATCCTACACACAATGTCCTGGGATGCATGTTTATCCGTAGAAAGGTTTGTCTATGAGTGACAAGGAGGAAAGTTTTGTTTGTATGGGCATTGCGTGGGTTTCAGAAGGGTCTGTTCTTACGGCATGTCACATCTCACATACTTTTGAGCAATAAAACAGTCTTATCAGATGGTTGCCCTGGTATCTGAGCCCTTTAGGGTGCTCTTTCGGAGGGGAAGGTTCCATAGACCCTTACAGTGAGAGGGTTTGCTGGTTCATTCATTAAATATAATGAATAAATGTGTCTGATTAGTTCAACCGCTACAAGGGAGAAATGAATGTGACACAAATATATAAATATATAATATATAATATACTATTAATACTACACATTCTCAACAATAATGCTTTAAGCAGTGTATTAGTTAGTTAGTATGCTACACTCTAAGAAAAGTCTGTAAAAATAGGGCACAATATGAAATAATTGTTTTTTTTACCTGCATTTTAAATTACACATTGGTAATGTGTCCAGTGGTCATGTGACTCATTACGCTCTTCGCAGCACATGACTGATGGAGTCCTGCACTTTCCGTCTTTAACGACACGTAAAAAAACAATGTATCAATTTGTGTAATATATATTATAGGCCTAATCAGTTGTTAAATATTAAGATATAAAATATAATGTAGTCTATATTTAATAGGGCCCAACATATCTGCTCATGAAGTTCAGTTTAATCAGAAGTCGTGTGAAAAAAGGTACAGTGCACCTTTAAGGTTGCGGGGACTGGGGAAACCCCCAAAGTTAAAATAACCTGATCGCAAATCCCCATCTGTCATAAAGCTTGTGAAAATGTGTGTACGTTAAGTAATGATGGCGTCAAAGAAAAGGAAGACTGACAATGAAAACAGAGTTTTCAACCCTGCGTGGCAAATGGAATATGCCTTTGCAGAGATAGGTGGCAAACCAATGTGTCTCATTTGTCAGAAAACAGTTGCTGTATTAAAGCGAGCTAATCTGCATGCAACGTCACCATGAGCAACTTCATCCCAACTTCACCGTTGCCTATCCACACAGCAGCGATCTCAGGCGTCAAAAAGTACAGACATTGCTATCTGGATTTCATGCCCAGCGATCCATGTTCCACGGTATCGTTAAAAGTGCTGACAGTATTACAGAGGCCACATTCAGAATCGCTTGGAATATTGCAAAAGCAAAGAGGCCTGCTACAGAGGGAGAATTTCTCAAAAATAATTTTGGACTGTGCAGAATCACTGTTTGTGGATTTTAAGAACAAGGACGACATCATTAGACAAATCTCAAAGCTGCAGTTGTCTGACTCAACCGTGACCAGACGAGTAGAATTGATTTCAGATCATCTCTTTTCACAGTTGATAAAAGATATTGAAAGTTCAGAATACTTCAGTTTAGCACTGGATGAATCTACTGACAGCACAGATGTCGCACAGCTAGCAGTGTGGGTGCGTTTTCTTAAAGGGGAAATATTTGTCGAGGAAATGTTGACCTTGCTCCCATTAAAGGGCCAAACCCGTGGAATACTCTGACATTCACTCTGCACTGATGAGTTTTTTCCACAGACCATGGCAAAAACAAACTTAAAAAAAAAAAAACTTGTTTCTATGACTACTGATGGCGCCCCATCAGTGGTTGGAAAGGAAAAGGGATTAACTGCTTTACTTAGAAAAGATACTGAAATAGCAGCCTCCTTCTCCTACCACTGCATTCTGCATCAGGACCAATTGTGCTCCAGCTTAAATATGGAGAGCTCAAAAAGACTATAGACACTGTGACACGAACAGTCAATTTTATTCTTGCACATGCTCTGAAACACAGACAGTTCCGTTCCTTGGTCAAGGAGTTTGAAAGTGCATACCGACTTGGCAGTGCATGCAGAGGTCAGGTGTCCTTGATCGCTTCATGGAATTACTTCCAGTTTTGCGCATATTTTTGCAAGAAAAGAGCAGACATGATTTACTGGCACCCTTTGAAGACAACGCATTCATGCACAATATGCAGCTTTTTTGACTGATGTTACACGACATCTAATGCACTCAATCGTAAACTTCAAGGGAAACACAAGATTCTTCCAATGATGCTGAATGATGTGGCTGCATTTGAAACAAAACTGGACCTGTTCGCACAGCAACTTCAGGAAGGTAATTTCACTCACTCTCCTGTTCTGCATTCACAAGTGACAGAACCAGCCTCATTTTCACCCAGTGTTTACTGTGCATATCTCAGGGAGCTAAAAGATGGTTTTCCTCCTGATTTACGGACATTAAATCCCTCAAACCTGTACTGGTATTCACAGAGAATCCATTTGCTTGTGACATACAGGTTGCATCTGTCACAGTCACGTCAGAACACTTCAGTGTGGAAAGGGCAGCGTTTGAGGAGCAACTCATAGAGTTGCAGCACAACAGCATCCTCAAAGAAAGACATAAGGAAGAGAACATTGACACATTCTGGACCAAGTGTGTTCTGAAAGACACATACCCTGCATTAATCCACTGTGCTGTAAAAATCCTGACCTGCTTTGGATCTACCTATGCATGTGAAAGCGCTTTGTCTGCAATGGGAATAATAAAGTCAAAGCAACGTTCTCATCTAACTGACAGACATTTGACAGACAGCAGTTACCAGTGAACAACAGCCAGACCTGAAATTGCTTGTGAAAAGAATGCAGACTCAGATTTCCCACTAAGGACTTCTTTTTATCAAGGCTTCTGAATTTTTCTCAAATTTTCTTAAGTATGTTTTGAGTTCGAACATTGACTTTGTTTAATAGTTTGAGTATGAATGCATTTTTTCAAATGGTTAATCTACTATTTTGTTCCAGATTTTTTTTTTTTAATCATTATTTTCATGTTCAGTATTATTATTTTTTTTAATAGAACAAGGACAAGCAACAGTTGGATAAATAATAACAGCACTTCTAAAGGCCTTTCCACACTGAAAGAAAAAAAATCGCAGACGAACAGTGCTTTCACACTGAGCGTGAAACGAATGTTTGCCTTCTGCTAATTCACACCTGCACGCTAGGTGGCGCCGACCAACAATGTATTTTTCCTCAGATATGTAGGCTATCCCGTATGTGGATTTCTAAATTAAGATAAACAAAGTTTGGTTCTACACCAGGAACACAAACTATCTATGATGCTTACAAGAATAGGCTACATCCTACAATATAATTAGTGTCACAAATCCGGTTTGTGGTCTTCCGTCAACTCGTCATCGGAGCCCACCCTTCCATCATATTGACTCTCGCACCACACAGACTGCTGCACGTCACACATTTCCTATCATCCATTGCACTGATCACACAGTTGTCACCAATCACACGCTGCACTGATCACACCAATCACACGCTCACCTGAGAGCTACAGTCTATATAACACGCACTCAGATCCTGCTCAAGTCGCCAAGTATTGTTCTGCATTTATCACTCTCCTAGTGTTAGCTGCTTTACCGAGCCATTCCGTGATTCTGTCTCTACTATTGTTTGCATATATTGCTTCTTCTGTGATAGCAACGTTACGGAGCCATCTCCGAGTTTTATTTAGTTCCTAGTTCTAGTTTAGTTACGTCTAGATTTGTGCCTGATTTCCTGTTTCCTGATTCTCGCCTTTGTATCTTGGATTAACCCTTTGCCTTGCTGTTTTTGGATTCTGTTTGTACCTCGCCTGGATTATAGTCTTGCCCTGTTGGATTACGTTCGCCGTCGATTGACCCTCGCTTGTTTTCCGGACCGCGCGTCTTGTCTTCTACATGCCTGTTTGCCATTGTCTAACCCATGCCTGATTGTGACCACATCTGTCAAATAAAGCTTGCACATGGATCCATATGCCTCACGTCTCGTTCACTCCGTTACAATTAGAAGTACAATTAGCATCAAGCTGCAATTGAAAATGTATTTAATTATGAATGCATTTGCTTACCCACTTTAAACCATCATCAAGTGCTTGTAATAACTTCTGATTGTGATCTATTAGGGGTGGCACGGTACATGTATTCGTCCCGAACCGTCACGATGCAGGCGTCTCGGTTCGGTGCATGAGGCCTTATGATGAATACAGGCAATTCACCCCCAATCCAGAAGGGGGCGCCCGCAGTAATGCGACGCTGTTTGATAACCGCCAGCAAAAGAACAGCGAATGCCACGAGTTGCGCACTTGAAAACAAAGCCCCCTAGACAGTGACCATGTGCTGATTCTGAACGTGTCTCTCACATAGACTGACAAGGGAGTATACTTTAAAGGCTTGCGCAGTGCACACTCAAATATTTGCGAAATGGAGCTTTGTGCTCGATTATCCTACCTCTCTCATTTGGCACAAATCCAAATATTCCATAATATTTCCATATTTTCGATGTAACGTATCTGAATGCTAAACTATTATTTATTATGTAAATGATAGGCTTTGTACTTCAGTGGCGTTCCAGCGGTGACACAGAGGCGCGCTGATGTTTGGCTCACTGTATTTTATTTTGATAAACTACCAACTGCGCTGTCAAGTTAGCAATGCTGGAACTGATGTGTGTGTGTGTGTGTGCGCTCCGGCGCGATCACTTCAACTGTTTCCTTATACCAGCAGAATCAACTTTAAACACTTATTGTCTTATTAATAATCACTGTATAAAGGTCTGCTTTTATTTGTGTACACTCACAATGAAAACAAAACAGATTTTATATATATATATAACATGTAATAATATTTAGTATTTTCACATCTAGATGGAAAAATTGTAATTTGCACTACTGTCTGTTCAAAATAAATGAAAAGAAACTGAGCATAGTAGATTTTTTTCCCCCTGTTGTACCGAAATCGTATCGAACCGTGACCCCCGAACCGAGGTACGTACCGAACCGTGACATCTGTGTACCGTGCCACCCCTATGATCTATAGTTGATTTTGATTCTATAATAAGCAGACACATGCACTCTTTGTATGTTTAATAATGCTACACTGCTAATATTTGTCATAAACAGGGGTGCACATAAGTGGTCCGCAACTCCGCATGCGCGACCAAAATTAAAAATGCGCTGTGTAAATAAGTTCTGACAGCGCATTTGCGTACTGACATGGATGACAGCTGTTAATGTACAATTACCATTTTAGATCGACAAACTGTACTGTATAAGATTCAGGGGTTAAAGCAAAAATTTTTCCTCCGCCAAAGCCCATTCCACAGCCATACCTGTCACACATCCAGTTTAAGAGCCGTGTTTTTCTTCTTGTAATTAGGAGCGCTTGTCCTCCTAATTTAAAATATTTAGGAGTACCTTCTAATCAATAATAAAAAAATTCTGATCAAAAATTAGCCTTCTTAATACGAGGAGACATTTGACTCGAAGTGATTTACAGGGGCATTTTCGTTTTACCTTTGTAAATGCATTTTTCTAATGTTATTAAATGTATGCAGTGTTTCCTCTAGGATTTTTTTCCAGTTGTGGTGGCAGGACTATTTCCCATGGACCACGCCCCTCCCCACCCACCCAAGAATCACCTGCACTCAGAATTTATTTTAACTAAAAAAGACAAGTATGGCTTTGAATAATTTAGTAAATAATAAAATAAGAACAAATTAATTAATGACAATCAATAGCACAAACAAAAATAATAACAAGATATAAATTAAATTATCAGTACTTAATTTTTTTCAGTTAGGTCCAACTATAATCTATTCAACTGTAAAATAACACTGGATAGTCTTCACTGTATAATGAAAAACAGCAGCAGGTTTATTTAGGCTGCTATCTCTTTAAGACCTCATGCATGGATCTAATATGTTACACATGGCTCTATGCTTACTTTTCTTTTTAGGAGCTTTGTCCTCCTAATTTAATTAGGAGCACCTTCTGATCCATAATCAAAAATTCTGATCAACAATTAGCCTTCCTAATACAAGGTGACATTTGACTTCTTAAAGTGACTTACAGGGGCATTTTCTTTTTTGCAATGGCATCATTTTCATCTATGTCAAATTAAAAAATTTGTGTTTATAAGCTTTTTAAAATGTCTATTTAAAAAAATATAATAAGAAGTAGAATAAGACAAAGTTACCAATTATATGAAATTATTATTAATAAAAAATGTATTTGTACTACAGAGGTGGCACAGAAGAATACAAAAGTGGCTTGTAGGTACATTTTCAGATGTTTAATGAGGCTCAGAGGTGTAATGAGTGCAATTAAATTCATGTGGAGATTCATGTTTTAAATATACAATTTTGAATACAGAACTATTAAATGATTTAAATAACTGAAATTATACAGTAGCCCCTCAACTGAAACCGCCAGCAGGTGGCGGTAAGTCACTGATTCTGGTTCACTAGATTCATTCAAAAACGCACTTTCATTCATGAATCTGATATGATTCACCGCTGTGTTGGCTTTAAGAGATGCAGCAGCTCAGCTGTTACTTTATTTGGAACTATTTTCGTTGATGATATAGAGCACAATCATCCAGTACTTGTTTATTGATCTGTTGTATTAAATCAATATCACATTTGCAAACTCCCTTAATAATTATTAAAAGCTGTCCACTCTCCTCGCGATCTGTGGGCGCACAGAAAACAAGAGCGCTTTCTCAAGACTCAAAAGCACGTGCAAATGTGATACATTCCGTCGGAACCTGCGGGAATGAGTAGAATTATCATCAATAGCCGCAATCCCGCGCCGAAATTCAAGTTCTGCTCAGTTCTCTGATAATAACCCGACTGTGAATGATGCGAGCGGCGTTACTTGTCAGTGAGAAGCTGCAGCTGTGGCGGGGATGCTTTTTGGTGTGCTGGCAGAACAGCAACAACGCGCTACATGTTTCTTTTCCCCTCATTTTTTCCAACTGACAGAAATCCGTCGTAAATCCCTGATAACTTTTAAAATAGAATGAACACGGATCAGTTTTTCCGTGAGCGGGAACACAAAACCCGGAGTGGACCCAGCGGAGTGATCACAGAAAGTTCTTTCACTCCACTCCAGGCTTTGATCGCATCCCCCTCAGCAGGCTGAATACACCTCGACTTTCCTTAATTTAAGGCCTATTCAAACTAAAATTAAGACATTTATTACACTATTTGAGAAATGTAAGCCTATTTATTAATTTAATTTAAAATTATGAAAAGTGAATTTAAGACATTAAGGACAGGCGGGAACCCCGCAAATGACGGAAATCAGTGGTAGACTCGCTGCAATTAACGGAAATCCGTCGTAGCGACGGAGAACTTTAATCCCTGAAGATTTCTATTCAAACTGAAAGCACAATCTAGGCTACCCGGTGTCGTTTTCAAAGCAAAACTGTCTGCTACATTTCATTCACTGACGCCCTTCCATCAGCAGCGCTAAACCCGGAAGCGCATAATACTTACTTACCGGCAACCCGCCAAAATAAAGGCTCTCTGATTTTACGTTTGAAAATGATGAAAATAAAAATACTGATAATAATAAAAATAATAACAAAAATATTAACATTTTATTTTTAAGTTTACTATAAAATAATTGCATTTGTATGTAATACTGCCTTTTTATTTTAAGAATAAAATAGTATTATCACACTTGATTATTTAGTTTATTTTTTAGTTAGTTATTATATATATATATATATATAAACTAAATAAAGTGCAATAATATTATTATCACTATTATTAATTAATTTTTTCATAGTTATATTTTATGGGTCACACTACATGCCATAGCCCGTGTGAGGACCAAACCAAATCTCCAGGTTCTCAAATGAGAACCAGGCTGAAAAACTTATGTGCACCCCTGGTCATAAACATCCTTTATTGCTATAAAAATACCATGAGCTGCATACAAAACACATACAGAAAATATATCGTCATAATCATGTCTATTTGCTTTCATATTTCATGTTGGATATTTTTTTTTTTTTAAATATGGAAGATTAGAGAGTGAACGCGCTCTGACTTATAACACTTGCGCATGTGGAAGAAAACGGACTGTGCTCTACAGATCACATGATTCAGTTGAGAATTATTAGAAATCTTATTCTGTATGAAGAACATGTGAGAATAAATCTGTTCTCAAATACCAACGATAACAAGAACTCAGCATCCACTCTCTTATCCGCGAGACTCTTCTTCGGTGTTTGTTTACACTGGTATTCGAAACAGCGCCACCATTCTCACACTTTTGTGCAACAGCAGCTGCTCCGGTCACGTTATCCTAGCTCAAATCTGATTGGACGGCCCATGTTTTCGCTTTGCAAAACTGAAAAAGATTCGTCGGTCTGGACAAAATCTAAATAAATTTAGCATTTTCGGCGCACAAATGTTTTTGGCCTATGTGGAAGCATCCATAGGAAGCTGTTGTTTTATTCCAGCGCGTCATCGCGTCCGAAATTCGTTTAGCTTTTTCGCACTCAGTGTGGAAAGGCCTCAAATCAGTAAAACTGCAAAAAAATGTCTTAAAGTCCTATGATGCAAATTGTCAATTGTGGCCCTTCGCATTTTATGTGGTTCAAATATGGCCCCCTTGGCCTCTGAAGTTGAGTACCCCTGCTTTAGCCTATTGCAAGCATTTGAACGCAGCCACTCTTGACAGTCACGGTAGCACGGTCTCGTGTTGTTTCCACTAGCACAACAATTTTTTTTTTCATCACTAATTGATGGATGTCTAAGATACAAAAATAAGGAGAAGCCTAAAACAGGCCCATGGCCCGACCCGCGTCTTAACTATCATGTGAAAATTGGCCCGAAGCCCGGCCCTAAGGGCGTAAAAAAGTCGGGGCCCATGCTGAAATGCAGGGCTCTACCGTACGCATAAAGCTTGCTGCAAAACACTTGCAAAGGGATTCACTGAGTGTGTGGGGTAAAAAAATAACAAGGGTGTATTTTAATTATTTATTAATAAACTAGTGTTTTCTGAGTCAGTGTTGGCAAAGATGAAGCTGACAACACTGACTCGCCATCTTCAGTACAGTGCTGTACAGCAGGGTTCCCACTCTTTAGTGAACACCAGATTGAAGGACTTTCAAGGACTTTTTTAAGCACCATTTATTTTATATCAAGCACCTATCAAATTCACACGCCAGCATATGTAGTGTCATGAAAGACCTTACAGTACTAAACATTTTACTTGCACTTAACATTTACATGAAAAATTTCAGAGTAATAATGTTTTGAATGTGTAGGTTTCACAAATTTAGACAGTTTTGAGCAGTCGTGTTCAAAGGAATTTAATGAAATCCATTGAAGTTAATACTGGTAATAATCAAATACAATTTTTAAAATATTTATAAAATATGCATCAAACTGGTTTTGCTGTAGTTATTGTACTAGATTTAAATTTGAAAGAATTTTGCAATTTTTAAATTAATAAAAAGTGGTTAAATGTTGTAATAACACTGTAAAACCTGTTAATAATAATAATAATAATAATAATAATAATTCGTTACATTTATATAGCGCTTTTCTGGGTACTCAAAGCGCTTTACATAGGGGGATCTCCTCGACCACTGCCAATAGAGACATTAGTCATTAATAAATAACTCAAGTCAAAATTATTTTGTAAATCCCATTTTTTCATCTTTAACCTAGAGGAATGCAGGTGCTCAAACATGCAGCTGCTCAAAATTTCAATATTTTTAAAAAATATGTCATGAACATTTTAAACCTTGTGCATGTGCAAATCTGCAAATAAATATAAAGAAAAGAAATAAAAAAAAATAGGACTTTCTATTTGCTTTTAAACTGTACTAAGCTGTTTTTCTTATTTTTCAAGTTCTCCATGTCACAGTAAGTTTTGGGAGCTCATTTTTAGTCCATCTCCTGTCCTGAAAAGTCTGTCTTGCAGAGATTGACTAAAAATGAGCTCCTAAAACTTACTGCTATTCTGAAAGAAATTCTTCAAACAGTGCTACACGAGGATGTGGTGCTGGTCCTTCAAGAGTCACTCTCAACTCATCCGTCTATAAAAATTAGTCTTCATGTATTTCACAACACTTCAGCATGTTATTCTTATTAAGTGAGGGTCATTTTTTAGGATTTTTTACCCAAGCAAAGTCTCTGAGAACCTGACACCTTGTAATTCTGGAGACTCCAGGAAGGCTGCAGTTCTGAAAATGGTGGCGCTGGAGAATAAAGGTTTGATGGTTTACACCTAATTCTTCACATTAATTCTTAATTATTTTGCCGTTACCTTGTGTTTTTTCTTCTCCACCTGTTTTTGTCTAACCCCGCTGACCCAGTGAGCATTTCACTGACCAATGGTCATGTCTTAACTTTACAATTTCTGTATTGCATTATTTTTGAATATTTCTCATTGGGGGTTTAATCATTTTTTACTTTTCAGTTAAATAATTTTTTGGCTCATTTTATCTGTAAAAGAAAACGTGCCTAATAATTCTGCACACATGAATATAAGGAGATTTGCACTTCCAGCCTTCATGGATTATATCACTTATGAATGATTAAATACAAAATTAATAGTAGTTATTAAGATTGATGTGGTTTGGAATTGGTAAAATGTGCTAGGAAAAAAATATGATCAGAATATCAACGTGCCTAATAATTATTCACGCACTGTAAGATGTGCTCACTTTACACAGAGTGCGCGTGATCGCGAAATCGAAAGTGAAAGTGAACTGCGAGCGCTCACTCAAATGTGATTTCAATACCCCGCATATTAATAGCGCGAAAATTATATACAATATAGAATGTTTGCGGGAGCGGGCGGTAATGGTCAGAAACTCAGCGGGAGCGACTTAAGAAAACTAGGCTGCACATCAACACACGCCAAGATTTTTTTTTTTTTTGCGCTACTCCATCTTTGACAGCACATATAGGACAATTTTTGAAATAGCGCCATAAACTAAATTTATTTCTAATTTAAATTCAAGCACTTTCAAGGACCCATTTTTGTTTTCAAGTACTTTCCAGGCCTTGAATCCATATGTCTGAAATTCAAGTACTTTCAAGTACTTTCAAGAAGCGTGGGAACCCTGTGTACAGTGATGCACGTTTAGAAAGAAATGCACCTTTCTCATGGATTACATAACCAGAGAGTATTTGTTTTCGATTTGAATTGGCTAATTTAAAATCAGACATTTCAAGCTTTCTACACTGTCTTCTCTCTGTAGCTCGAGCGGTACTTCGATGCCAAACACCGATCTGTGTGTGCAGCGCCGCTTCAAGTCGAATACACCTAGAAATTCAATTGACAAACTCCCGGCCGCGGGGCCCTCCCCTTAAGGCGGGGAGCTAGGCAACTGCCTGTACTGTTGGACAGGCTAGCACTGCCTCTCAAGCATGCTTCTATCTCTTTGAATGGGGAAACATTAAATTCTCCAAAACTGTTCGCCAAGCTTACGATTAAATTTTATATTTGAAATCACCAATGAAATCTGACAACAACTGTCTCATAAATGTTATTTCTTTTGCTCAAATAGTGTTAAAAAAAAGCTTATTATTCAGGCTAGATCAGCCAGCGCGCATGCGCAGTCCTAAGCGCACGTCTCAGAATGCTGACTGTTTCTATAGCAACCGGGACTTCTAGCGGTAGCTGCAGTGACACGATGACTTTACCGATTAGCAATTGGCTCAAAGCCACTAGAAGGCAAGCCTGCAACCATTAGCCGAAAAAGCGTAACGGCTAAAGCTAACGCTTCCAGTCTGGCAGTACGTGGGAAAGGAGACCAGAGGCCGTTTTTTTTTTTTAAAGGATGTCAATGGAAGAGAGGCTACGCTGAATAAACAGCTTTTTAGAGGAAATGACTTATCATTTAATCGACAGCCTATCTGCAAATCTTCAACATGTTTTACACTAAACAGTACTTTTGGATTGAGCTATTTTTAGAGTTTACCACGAAAAAAATGCTGTTTTATAATAGAAGTCACTGACATTTTGCGACAGGTGGGATTCATTCATTCCTATGGGATCCTTAAACGGCGATTGAGTGTCGCACAACTCTGACTAAAATTCAATGACGTCAAGGCTGTAATGTGATTGGTTATTATTGGACACGTGATCCAAGTTAGCCATTACGCTTTCTCCAGTAGTAAGTAATACAGACCCTCTCATCTCCCTGTAGTAAGATAATCTCTGGATTGGCTCTTTTATTCAGAATGCTGGACTTCCTTTAGTAGAGCGGCCATACTGAGCTTGCGTTTTCCCCCATTTAAAACTATACGAGTGACACGTCTTGGGTATTCTATAGTTTTATTATATTATTTTCTTTTGGATCTTGGTCCACTCTTTTCTCTACAGAGAAAGAGTGGACCAAGATCACACCAGCGCAGTCTGAAACTAGTGATGTCCTACGACCGCAGATGTGCTGAAGTCATTCAAAGCAAGGGCCTCTACACTCACTACTAATTTCTGACAGCTGTAAAACTCCAAAATTTTAGTTGCAATCACCTTTCGTGCTACAGTGGATACTGTTCTCTAATTTTGATCACTGTGTTTTACACAAAATAAAGGGTTTTGTTGAAATGCCTTGGTTATTTGTCATATTGTACATGTTATTAGAACTGTGGTATATCTACAGCTAATATTCCTTCAAATTTTGAGTGATGAAGTTTAACAATATTTCAGAAAAAATCAAGTATTTATTGATTATTCTCTAATTTTGATCTTCACAGTACATAAAGCCACATTGTTTTGATGGTGTGAAAGAACAACAGGCAACTAAAATGACTTAATAGAAAAAGTAGCTTATGAATCTTAAGACTCAGACTTACCATTGCATACATCATTGCCATACAGAGCATTTCTACATGTCGTCTTAGGATCAAGAGGAGGGATTGCTAGACAACCTCAAGAGACCATGACACACAATTCAACATAATTATTAAATCATACAGTAGCTGTATGAGTTCAAACAATACAACTTCTGTGCTGAATAATTGTCATCGGAGACTGTCTGTAGGTGTGCGTTCGATTTTATTATGCGATCTGCATGGACTGAACTGCCATGTCACAATGTCATGAATGACCATAGTATTGTAGTAACCTTCCACTTGCTTCTTTTTGCTTGCATTTATTCCCAGGAGGATAAAAAAAAATGCATAATTATATAAATTAAATAATGCCCCTCAAAAAAATCTATAAAGCATAAGCACATTAAAAAGGCAGCAGAGGTTCATTACCGCTTATTACACCTGTTGTGTTAAATAACCAGCTGTCCTGCACAATTTGATGACATGAACTAATTATAAACAATATAGAAGTGGATAATATCTTACCTGCGTATAAGTTTCCATGTGTATTGCAGGTGTGGATGTCGGTGTTCAGGCTGTTTACCTGTAGCTGGCAAGTCACAATATTTTCTGATGAATGTCCTGCAAAAAGGAAGAGATGAAATTACAACATTTGCTAAATATAACTAATCTAAAATAGTCTGTGATTCAAATGGTTTTTCATTTGCACTAATGAAAACAGTTGACCAACAATGATAATATCATCATTACTGACAGAAATGATTAATCATGAAAACATTAATTGGTGGAAAATACATTTGTACTTATATTGTGTGTGCATAATATCATTAAACACACACCTTTTGATTTTTTGACTAGCAGACAATTAGTTTCATCTGGCATAAACCATAGCTCTATGTGGCTTTTATTCGTCTTGTTCATCCTTACTTCATAATTATTTCCCCCATTGTTTTTTATGATGAAACTGAATTTATTGTTACCCTTTTCACAGTGTCCTAGAAATCAGAGATATTTGTGAAAAATAAATAAATAAATAAAACATTTTTTTGCAACTCAAGAACAGTTTATAAATAAAACGTACAAAGTGTTTACCTAGAGAAAATGTGTTTGTTTTGACATTCAATGTGCAAACATCATTTTTCACTGCCACACATGATGGACAAATCAGTTTAATATCTAGAATAAAAAGAATTCAACTCAGTGATTTGTCAGTTGTCAAAAGAATATTCAGGTAAGAAATATATAGGATTAACACAGCCATGTTAGCAGTTTATTTCAATTCTACCTGGACAGATTTGTTTATTCAAATCCAAGTAACATACGTCTGTTATATTGTCTCCAACTATCATTACATTTGAGCAGGCTGCACAAAGAAAAACAACATTATAAGGCTATGATATATGACATGTTGATATGAAACTTTATTTTAGATGCCAAAAGTTCATTAAACAACATATTCACTGGCATTATAGACTTTCTCTTAAAGTTGATAAATGAGTTCTAAAATAAATAAATATATATTATTATTATTATTTGTTGTTTTTTTTTTTGTTTGTTTTTTTGTTTTTTCCCCAAAGGGAACATACTTATCTGGCACGTAGCATAGCAGACTATCATCAGCCACAGCAAATTCTGCTTTTGTAGAGACATAATTCCCAGAGACTGTGACCTGATAATTAATAAAAGCTTAATATTTTCTTCAGACAGAGCTAATAAATCTTATATAATTTTCATGTTACATTTTTGAGATAAAGTCCACAGTCCAGGAGTTGAGAGAGTTTGATGCGTCCACAGACAAAGCTGTTTGATTATGAGCCGCTGGACACTCACATACAGTTCATCTGAAAACATGCAAATCATGTTTATTTGGGCTTCAACTGAGAATTTCAGCATTTGGTTACAATCAGACCAGTTTATCAAGTTATGTCATGTCAAGTTTGTTAAAAGAGAACAATATAAATATAGAAAACAAACACCTTTCTGTACTGTAAATAACATTTGCTTTGATATTTCATGACCTAATGACTGACATTTACATATGTATAAGTTTGACTAAAGTGAATAAATGATTTTGGAATCAGTCAGTCATGATTGAAAAAATAACATTTTATTGGCTCCATTAGAATCACGTGAGAAATACTGAGAAATATAACAGAGAATCATGAGCAACATAAAACAGACATATTCACTGATTCTGACTGTTTTTTTTTTTGTTTTGTTTTTTTCAGTAACCAAATATGTTTCACATCCGTGTTTGTGGATTTTAGTAAGCTGCTTTATGAAATAACCATGCAAATATCTGAATCCACAGGTGTGCGGACATTACTGTTATACTGAAGATGTAAATTTTTTGGAATACGGTTCAGTGTTGTTTGAGTCTCACTGGCACGCACATGATCACACATGGATGATTATAATGCTCAATAAATTAAACAATAGTAGTATCAGATCATATCAGAGATTTGAAAGCACAATTCAATCCTTCTACAAGATTTTGGTAACGATCAACAGATATTTTCATTTTAGTGATTTTATTAAAACTGACCCTTTTTAGGGTCATAATTTTTATGTACATCATTTTAGTCTAAGAGAAAGAAAGTCTGAGACAAAGAATGCCTTCTGTATTAATTATGCTAGTTATAAATATTAGCTACAGCATTAATTCTGGATTAAGCGATGATTGTGGTGGAGACAGTGCTTTCTGGATCATCTGAGAAATTACCCACGATGTCATGGTTAATGTAGTAATACAGGAAGAGGAAAAACCATGAAAAAAAAAAGGATCAGAGAAACTTGTTTCAACTAATTCAAATACATTTCAGATATGATTAAAATAATTTTCATAATTTTTAAACTGTAACTAAAAACAGTCAGACTTTTGGTCAAATTAATCATAGAATAAGTACAATTAAACCTCTTATAATTAATACATTTTTAAGCAGCAAATACTAAATAAAAAAATAAAATATGCTCACGCCGTATGGATGTAAGCATTTGTCCAGGCCAAGACTGCATGGCAAAGGGGGTGGCCTCGCTGTCATCTACCGTGATAACCTCCGAATCACACAACTTGATTTCCACGACATCGATACATTTGAATATATGGTACTGAAGGCTGACTCTCTTATCATCCTACTCTATCGTCCTCTTAAAGCATTTTCAAACTTTTTTTTCTCAACTCACTTAACTGTTAATGGGATTTTTAAATGAAACATTAATTATGAAAACACAAGTTCTTCTCTGAGAAGCTTCTCACCATCAGTGCTGCAAAGGATGCCAGGTGTGAGCAGGAGCACTTTATGCTGTTGTCGAATTTCTGTCTCACAGCTGAACATCATCCAATTAAGTTTTCCTTCATAAAAAAGAGAGTTAATAATAATTATGTAAAATAAACTGGGTTTGTTGATAGGAACTGATCAATACAGTCATCTATAAATGTACCTTTACCATCCAAAGAAACGCAGGACGCCTTACTCACCTGTAAGAACCTGAGAGGTAAAATGCAAGACAGAAAACAATTCAACTATATTGTGTTTATTGTCCTATCTTTAAACAGGATATTTCAGTAATCAAATAATAACGCTTCTGGGCTTTCTTTGTAAAGGAGCTGATGTTGAGGGACCAGGTGAGGTTCTCCGCCAGGTAAACACCAAGGAATTTGGCGTTCTTGAGGATCTGCACGGAGGAGCCGTTGATGTTAAAAGGGTAGTGATCACACAGTGTCTTCCTGAAATTTCAACCATTTCTTTTGTTTTGTTCACATTCGGAGTCAGGTTGTTTGTTTTGCACCAGTCCGTTAACCTTTGCACTTCCTCTCTGTATGCTGATTCGTCATTCTTAACTGATGAGACCTACTATGGTCATGTCATCGGTGAACAGGCAGCAAAGACACAAGAAGCAGTGATCCAAACAAGGCCAGTACACAGGCAAGTCAGAAGCAGACAGAGAACACTCAGAATTGTAGCCAGAGAAAACAAGACTTCTCAAGGATTGAACACTGATGCAAGGCTTAAATAGTCTGGGTGATGCAGGTGAGCAGGAATCAGTCCAGGTATGTGGGCTCTTGGGAAATGTAGTCCAAAGATAATACTCAGGTGAGTGAGACCTCTGGTGGCCGATTGAGGAATTTTCACCTCTGTTCATAACTTTATTTGGGCTTTAACTGAATTTCATTATCTGGTTACATTCAGGTCCTGTTTATCAGGTCATTTTTGATCACAGAGAATATAAATGTAGAAAAATAATATTTATATTCAATAAAAGTAGCCACAAAATGCTAATGAAAGCACAAGCTTTATTAGTGGCTATAGACAATATTTTGATTAATTTGAAGAATATTCCATGCATAATTTACATTTCTGCATTTAGCAGTCCATGCATTAAAAAAAGAAGCAGCCATATGTAATATTAAATTTTTTTTTTTTTACCTTGGTTGATTACCTTCATCAAAATCCAGTTCCCTCACAAGATCACATTGAATGGCCATTAAAGACAGCGAATTGAGACGTCCCTGGAACATTTGGGTGCTTAGCTCACTTTTGACTCTTGCCATGAGAGAAAAGCTTTCTACTTCACAGCTGCTGACTGGCAGGGTAAGATACACATTGGGAAAAATCAACTGCAGTCCATAATCTATAATTGTTTTCAGCATCTTTGATGGTGATCTGTCAGGCTCCATTGAAATAAAATATCTGAACTGAATTAGCTCATGAGCAAGACAGCTGTTCAAGTCATCAGGGTAAGAAGAAGAAAGGCTATGGGTTCCTGTAATAATGTTGCTGTTGGATTCAGAGTCTGGCATGAAGAGAACCAAAGAGGCGGTTCATGTTTATAGGCATCAAGTCTGTGGTTAAGGCAGTTGACAAGATTGTCAGTGGTAACATCAAATGTGTCCACATGACATTTATGGCTTCCACTAAAGCTTGCATCAGCGTCTGTGGTCTCATCAGCAAAAAGTTATCTTTTCTTGATTCGTTGTACTTGCTTATAAGACTGGCATACACCTGACACACTCAAAGCGCTCCTCTCAAAGTGTTCAGATATTCTCGCTGAGCTGATAAAAACTCACAGTGATTCAAGCAGTTGCACTGCTGTCAGAAGGTCCATATCACTTTTTTGTAGACATAAAATGGTTGAGTGGAATCATTAAGAGTATAATGCTCCAGAATTGTGCCATATATGCCATTTATAGTTTGCCATTATAGTTTAATATATCCAAGCCAAGGCCGTTTACTGTTGTAATGATATAATCACATAAACTCTCACGTCAAGTCACCTTTATTTATATATAGTGCTTTTAACAGTACAGATTGTCAAAGCACTTAACAGTATCAAATTGGAGGATAGAGTGTCAGTAATGTATAATGATAAGATTAAACACTCAATTTTCAGTTAAAGGCATTTCATTATTGAATTCAGAGATGTCATTGTCTAGCTCAGTTTAGTTTAAATAGTATCTGTGCAATCAAATCGGCGATAATCGCTAGAAATGAAGTGTCCCCAACTGAGCAAGCCAGAGGCGACAGCGGCAAGGAACCAAAACTCTTTCTGTGACAGAATGGAGAAAAAAACCTTGGGAGAAACCAGGCTCAGTCGGGGGGCCAGTTCTCCTCTGACCAGACGAAACCCGCAGTTCAATTCCAACCGCAGCCAAGTCAGATTGTGTAAAGGGCTTATCTGATTCCCGTGGTCTTGTCCCGTTGGAGCTTTTTAATTTATAATTTAATGTATTTGTTATATTTGTGTTTTATTCATTATGTGTGACATGAAATGGGGTCGAAACCTACGAATTGTTCTATTATGTTCCATTAATCTGAAGATGAATGTTAACTGGTCTATGTGGGACAAATCTGGTGTTGAATCAATGATGACTGAAAAAATATTTAGCATCCTTTAATATGCTCCAAGAGAAACAGGTCAAATTGAGATACAGTGGGGCAAAAAAGTATTTAGTCAGCTACCAATTGTGCAAGTTCTCCCACTTAAAAAGATGAGAGAGGCCTGTAATTTTCATCATAGGTATACCTCAACTATGAGAGACAAAATGAGAAAAAAAAAAATCCAGAAAATCACATTGTAGGATTTTTAAAGAATTTATTTGCAAATTATGGTGGCACTGCAGGATTTGAGTCCCTGGCGGCGCAGTGTGTTACTGATGGTAGGCTTTGTTACTTTGGTCCCAGCTCTCTGCAGGTCATTCACTAGGTCCCCCGTGTGGTTCTGGGATTTTTGCTCACAGTTCTTGTGATCATTTTGACCCCACGGAGTGAGATCTTGCGTGGAGCCCCAGGTCGAGGGAGATTATCAGTGGTCTTGTATGTCTTCCATTTTCTAATAATTGCTCCCACAGTTGATTTCTTCACACCAAGCTGCTTACCTATTGCAGATTCAGTCTTCCCAGCCTGGTTCCTGGTGTCCTTTGACAGCTCTTTGGTCTTGGCCATGGTGGAGTTTGGAGTTGGACTGTTTGAGGTTGTGGACAGGTGTCTTTTATACTGATAACGAGTTCAAACAGATGCCATTAATACAGGTAACGAGTGGAGGACAGAGGAGCCTCTTAAAGAAGAAGTTACAGGTCTGTGAGAGCCAGAAATCTTGCTTGTTTGTAGGTGACCAAATACTTATTTTACCGAGGAATTTACCAATTAATTCTTTAAAAATCCTACAATGTGATTTTCTGGATTTTTTTTTTTGTCATTGTGTCTCTCATAGTTGAGGTATACCTATGATGAAAATTACAGGCCTCTCTCATCTTTTTAAGTGGGAGAACTTGCACAATTGGTGGCTGATTAAATACTTTTTTGCCCCACTGTATTAGCTTGAAAATTCCTAGATAGTTTCCATTGTGAGGTAAACCCAGCAGCTCGTCCTCTCCCTGAACGCCATCCCTCTTTCGACTAAAAACTTTATCGCTGCCAGCACACGCTTCAGTACCACTTTCCAGTATTCCTTCTCTCCAGAAATTTGTTTGACCAGAGCTGAGTGCATTACCTGAGTGTTCTTAGATCTATGCAGTAAGGCTAGCATACAAGACGAATGGTCAGGGCTCCTCTCATGTTCAGATATCCTTTCTGGGTGCTTCCAGTCACTGAATCCATCTGTAAAGGTGTGTGACGAGAAAAGTTTGCATGAAAAGCAGAACACCTGTCCCGTTGATGGAGAGTATAAAAGACACTCTTGTGAAACAATCTGGGGTGAGTTTCCCATACAAGGACATAACTCTGTGATTAACCACCATAGTACGATGCATGGTTGTGAAAATGAACTAGCTAGTCACGACTGTTTCCCGATCACGGTCGCATCTCCGTCATTTGAACCACATTAGTTCAACATTATAGGGCCATTATTAGTGACGTCACATGCATGTGTTGGGGTAATAACTTCTGCTATTTAACTGATTAGAGATCTCTAACATGCTGCTGTATTGAACATGGCACCTGATGGCTAATTTACCTGTTTTTTTTGTTTTGTTATTTTGCTTTATTTGATGTTTGATTCATGACAGGTTCTTGAGGACGCTCAAAAATACATAAGCCTATTTTAAAATGTAATTTATTCCTGTGATGCAAAGCTGAATTTTCAAAAAACTAAGGGAAGAATGCAGTTTCCCACGAAATTCGTCCGGACAGCTCAAAAATATAAATAATCATTATAGACTTACCGTAGCATTTTAGGGTAGGTCAAAGGCAAAACACAGTGTGGATACATTTTTATAATGTATTTGCTCATTATTTAACACTATAACTACCAAGGCAGTCATTTTGACCGTTTTTAAACTTTGCAATGTAATAACTTCATTGAAATAAAACCAATATAACTATAATACCCTGCCTTTTCCTAAATGTGTGTATATTTTATTCTAACGTTATTTTATTAAAATTACAAAACACAAAAGAGTTCTGAGTATTTCTACCTTGAATGGCCATAATTTTAGCCATGACAAGACTGACATAATAACTATACAAATATACATTAACTCCAGAGCATTGTAAAGTACAATAGTCAAAATGTATTGGGAAAAAAAAGGATATATAATAATTTCCAAAATTCACAACATCTATTTGTGGGAAGGCCAACCAGTTGGAGTGGTAAAGGAAATGACGTCCTGTACAAAATGTTGGTGCAATAATCAAAAATTGGTGGTTTATTGGAAGGTGAAGAAATACCATCAAGTGCATGAGGAAACAAAAATAAATAAAAACTGTACAAAAGAAACAAACAGCAACAATGTGCTTTCTTTGGCTACACCAAAATGGCCCAAGTATCTAACATTGCTCAGTCCGAATCAGAACCAAAGACAAAATGTAAAACTGACTTCCTTTCAGCTAGCAAGCCTATTTATAGGCTAATGCCCCTCCTACAGGGCATACCAACTGGGAGAAAACAAACAAAATTGTCTGTAACAAACAAATGAAATAATGTAAATATCCAGCACAACCAGACTTAAACCCTCCGAACAAGTAAAACAAGAACCATTAACAGAAGATAGTTTACCAACAAATTAAATGGAAAACTAAATGTTCCTAATTTCTCCCCTCTGACATCACAACAAAATGGCAGCTTCCACAGGAAGTGAGGTGGCGGTTGTTTTAAAACCAGTTGGACCTAGATTAAGGGTTTGATTGTACAGAGTGTGAACCTGGAAATTTAACTGAACAAGGTTTGTAGAAAATTTATAGAAAAATAAATATAATCACCACATGTATTGTATGTACTGACCTTTTGTACTTTTTAGAAAAATTGTGATTTAAGGAAAACTATCAAGAGTTGAAAACTAGAACAAACACCGCAGTAACAAACTTAGCCTAAACCAAACAAAAACTCCATAACACTTTCCTGGTGTGTACACAGGTGTTAATTTGCCGGCAATGTCCAGTACAAGTGAAATGGGTGTGTTTGTAAGTCCAAGTCTATAGAGTCAACAGGTTAACCTTTGACACTATTATCTAGCGAAATATTCTGCTTCATTTCATATTTGTTGGTATTTAGACTTTCGGATAGGCTACGACACTTTCACTGCGGTGAAAAACATTTGCTCTCCCGCTTGCCGAACACAGAGTGAGGCACGCACATTTGGGAGCGGTCTTACACAGTTATATATTACAAAAAATATTGTATTTTTTAGGGTGATGGCATCATAAAATATGATGACAGACATTCAAAGCTTCATTGTAAAACCTTGATAGAAGCTTCGAATGTTATATGATATGACAAAAAAGGCATTCAGTTCAGTGAATGGTCAAAATGACCGCTATGGCCATTCTAGTATTTATATAATTTCGGTAGTTCTAGTGTTAAACTCTGAACAGCATTTATTTAAAATAGAAATATTTTGCAGCATTATACACTGAACAAAATTATAAACGCAACACAGAAAAAGTCTTAGATCTCTGAGTTCAGCTATGTACACAAAAGGCCTACTTCTCTCAAATATTGTTCACAATCTGTCTAAATCTGTGTTAGTGAGCACTTCTCCTTTGCCGAGATACTCCATCCACCTCACAGGTGTGGCATTTCAAGATGCTGATTAGACAGCATGATTATTGCACAGGTGTGCCTTAGGCTGGCCACAATAAAAGGCCACTCTAAAATGTGCAGTTTCATCACACAGCACAATGCCACAGATGTCGCAAGTTTTGAGGGAGCGAGCAAATGGCATGCTGACTGCAAGAATGTCCACCAGAGCTGTTGCCCGTGAATTGAATGTTCATTTCTCTACCATAAGTTGTCTCCAAAGGTGTTTCAGAGAATTTGGCAGTACATCCAACCGGCCTCACAACCGCAGACCACGTGTAACCACACCAGCCCAGGACCTCCACATCCAGCATCTTCACCTCCAAGATCGTCTGAGACCAGCCACCCGGACAGCTGCTGCAACAATCGGTTTGCATAACCAAAGAATTTCTGCACAAACTGTCAGAAACCGTCTCAGGGAAGCTCATCTGCATGCTCGTCATCCTCATCGGGGTCTCGACCTGACTGCAGTTCGTCGTCGTAACCGACGGATGAGTCCCGGTTTTCACTGTACAGGGCAGATGGCAGACAGTTTGTATGGCGTCTTGTGGGTGAGCGGTTTGCTGATGTCAGCGTTGTGGATCGAGTGGCCCATGGTGGCGATGGGGTTATGGGCAGGCGTATGTTATGGACAACGAACACAGGTGCATTTTATTGATGGCATTTTGAATGCACAGAGATACTGTGACGAGATACTGAGGCCCATTGTTGTGCCGGACATGTCACCCATTGAGCATGTTTGGGATGCTCTGGATCGGCGTATACGACGGCGTGTTCCAGTTCCTGCCAATATCCAGCAACTTTACACAACCATTGAAGAGGAGTGGACCAACATTCCACAGGCCACAATCAACAACCTGATCAACTCTATGCGAAGGAGATGTGTTGCACTGCGTGAGGCAAATGGTGGTCACACCAGATACTGGTTTTCGGACCCCCCTGGAACCCCCCAATACAGTAAAACTGTACATTTTAGAGTGGCCTTTTATTGTGGCCAGCCTAAGGCACACCTGTGCAATAATCATGCTGTCTAATCAGCATCTTGATATGCCACACCTGTGAGGTGGATGGAGTATCTCGGCAAAGGAGAAGTGCTCACTAACACAGATTTATGGCGCTTTTCCACTGCATGGTATGGCACGGTACAGTTCAGTATGGCTCACTTTTGGTTTTTTTTTTCACTGGGTGTACCTGGTACCTGATACTTTTTTTGGTACCACCTCGGCCGAGGTTCCAAGTGAACCATACTGTTACCAAAACGTGACGTGTAAACTCTGCTGATCACTGATTGGCCGGAGAAAATCACCACTGCCTGCGATCATTGAACTTGCGGCACAAGACACAACAGACCCACTAGATTTAAATCAGCACAGCCAGCGAAGGATCGAAGCAACTGTTTTGAATGAGCGCACCTTTCTTTTAACAACCAAAAAAATGGCTGTTTCGTTGTCTGTTGAGGAAGTACAGACTGTCCTCTCGTTGATAGCCGAGGAGCGGATCCAGCGAGAGCTTGATGGAGCGACGTGGAATGAAAAAGTTTTTCAGGAGTCACAGCAGTAGAGGCGGTGTGACTATAACGACACGTGAATAATCCCGCCCACTCTAAAGTGGTACTAAACTGCAGTGGAAACGCAAACCGAGCCGTGCCAAGCCGAGTCGTACCACGCAGTGGAAAAGCGCCATTAGACAGATTTGTGAACAATATTTGAGAGAAATAGGCCTTTTGTGTACATAGAAAAAGTCTTAGATCTTTGAGTTCAGCTCATGAAAAATGGGGGCAAAAACAAAAGTGTTGCGTTTATAATTTTGTTCAGTGTAAATGTCTTTAATGTCCTTTTTGATCAATTTAATGCGTCCTTGCTGAATGCCGTCAATATCAGCGAGTTTAGGTGTCATTAAAACATCGCTGAGTTATTTGCATTCATCAATGACCATAAAGAAACGTCCACAACATTAAATCCAGTAAATCTGAAATCAACTCAATCAGCTGGATTGAGGAGGTTTATTAGTCGCTGTATTCACAAAACATTTTATTTTACCACTGAGAGTTCTCCTAAATAGCAGTAAATAGCATTTTCTTTTAAACCCTATTCACAAAGCTGTTGAGACAAACTTTTACTAAGGAACAGAGAGAAGTCTGAAGCTAAGAGTAAGGGGGCGGGGTTGAGCTCGTTGCTATGGATGATGTCAGCATGCTTATTAACTATGCACACAGTGATTGGCTGATAGTCTCTGTCAGAGATTTATTCATAGAAATATTGTAGAGCGCAATATTATGTTGCCATATTCAAATACAGGTTTAAAAATAAAATTAAAAATGTTAATTGCCACGGTCAAATAAAGATTTTAAAATGCAGGCTAAGTGTCACTAATTAAATATGTATATATATTAAGTAAATGTTCAGCTAATTGTCAGCCTCTTACATGTATGCTTCTCATAAACAATTAGTGAATATGCATATAAACAGCCTTTTAATTAACAGAGTAGAATAATCATGGCTGATAGTAAGACATGCAAACATAAAAAACCAAACAAACTGGACACAAGAACAGCTGTTACTTTTGGCCCAACTTGTTAATGAAAACAGATATAATCAAAGGAAAATTTGGAGTTGGGATAACCTCCAAAACCAAAGGCGATGTCTTTTAAAAGCTCATTACCGTCAAAAGTTTCTAAATTGTTTACGTTCCAAGGCAGATTGCTGGCAACAGCTATTTTATGATAGTTGTGAGATTTAGATTTAGGAGCTAGTTTTAGTGCTAAAACACTGAAATACTCTTAGAACAAAAATTAGAGTCCTAAATTTAGGACTGACATGCCCATTATTTTTAAGATTTTCTCCTATAAATCCATGAGTTCTGAGCTACTTTTAGCCTTTAGATGTTTTGTGAATATGGGCCCTGGACTTATTGAGTCATTAGCATGCGTCATCACACTGAACATTTACAGACGGTGCGTTCCAAACGGGATATATCACCCTCCGAAGGGCACTTCAGAGTAGAGATGCAGCGATTTACCGGTTTTACGATTAACCGCGCTTTAAAACGTCACGGTTAATTAATCGTAAAGGCTCTGCTACACCGAGTGTTTCTGTTGCACGGAATGGAACTGTTGAAACATGAGCAAAACGAAAACAAAGGCCGCATTTACACTGCATGGTTCAAGTGACCCAATTCCGATTTTTTCCTCCCATGTGGCACAGATCGGATATGGCCCACGACCGTGTAAGCAGGAAAAAATCGCATGGATTCCGATATGCTCCGATCGGTTTCAGGCCTCATTCATATGTGGAAATAAATCAGATATGAATCAGATACGTGCATTTGCGCCTGCCGTGTACGCGGTCAGATCGGATATTCCCCTGTAAATGCGACCCCTACGTCATTGAAAAGTGAGTTTTTTAAAACATTTCAGGGTACAGACATACCTGTAACAAATGAAACATCTCTAGTTGAGTAGCAGAGTATTCATTTCGTTTGTTTGTGTTAAATAAAAGGCGATCTGACGCTGAATGTATTGCTTTTGGAATCACGCTGAGTGCTCGTTCCTGCTGTTGTCAGTTTCGACGGCTCGTGCTCAGACGAGCGCTTCTGTCCCGTTCGTTCCATTGAAACCACAAAATAAATGCACACAAACATGTCCCTGCCTTTGATATACAATCACTGATGAACGCATTTGGTTTTAATTACTAAAAAACACAGTCGATGTGACATGTTTAACATTATCTACCACCTGGGTATTATTCCACTCGCAAGCTTTCAGCGGAGCTGCGTACATCACTGTCCTGAAGAATTTGTTCTATATAATTATTTTGATGTATAGATGTAACTATTGCATTAAAAACGTTTCTATATGAATTCCATGCCAATAAACTAAACTCAATGTACTATTCAAATTGATTTGTGATGTCATATGCTATTTTTGGCTTGTTTCACCAAGTGCAGTGTAAAATGCACACATCGGATACGGGCCACTTTTAAAAGAAATGTAAGCACGTCGTCCAAAAAATCGGATATAGTCACAAAATCGGAATTGGTCATAAAGACTTGCAGTGTAAATGCAGCCAAAGTTACACTAGCGGTGCACCAGCTTAAAATGCCGTGCTTATCAGAGACACGGAGGCTACTAGATTAACTATGATAGAGGAACCAAACAGCGATCCTTTATTTCCACCAGAGAAATGACTGAATTCGATAGTGTGGGACCATTTTAAATTTGGGTACATCAATATTGCCGTAAAATCGCTGTTAAAGAGTGAATACATAAGGGATAATGCACAGCTAGCCAACCTGTTCTGGCTGTGCAATAAACGATTTTAATGCACGACGTGAAGGCAAGGACCACCTGACGCGACGTTCGTTAGCTCGAACATTCTGCCGCTTCAGAGATGAAATAGTGCAGTGAGAGAGAGCGCGAGCGCGTGTGTGAAGCGCGCGCAGTCAGCGGAGGCTCGCGAAGCGGAGCCAGGCGCGAGTATAAACGAGGCTTTAGCCTACCTGCATCTGCGTCACTACAAACAATGAAGATTTGAGTTTAGTTATTTAAACAGTCATTTTACCCCCTCTTTGCTGATTAATATAATGTAGCGATCCAGTATCTAAGCTATTTTATTAATGAAAGTCGCTGGGCAGCGTTGACAACACGTTTCTGTCCTCCTAAATGTTTGTGGGCAGCTCGATCTCACAAACCAAAATAATAGACATGATTTTCTCAGGCCTTATGTAAAATCAGATGAATAAAGATTATTAAAATGAATAAGTATGGATGACAGTTGATTACAATAATAGTTTAGTTTATTCCCTCATTAGTAACAGTGTCCTCTGTGGGATAAATAAAGTTAATATTAGTCATATATTAATAATACTTCATTAATATTGTGATTTATCATCCCTGTTATAGTATTATTCATAAGTCAATTTATTTTTCACCATCTTTCCAAGTTCTGTACCTCAGGTCCAAAAGAAATGTAGAAAGAATGAAATGAAAACACCAAATACATTTGTTATTTTCAAAAGGGAAATACTGACATGGATATTTACAGAGCAGAGGTCACCTTTTTTAATTCCAATAGGAGAGATGGACTTTTTATTTTTATTTAGAATTATTATTTTGTGCTGTATTATTGGTTCTGTTTCAAAAGGCAGCAATAAATAACACTTTAATATCTAAAGAGTGTTTATGTGATTTTATGTTGTGAAACCGTGATTATTCCTCAGACTATAATCGTACCAACAAAATCTATAATCGTTGCATCCCTACTTCAGAGTGAAAACAATCATGGTTGCCATATTGAAGGGTCGTTCCAAACCGTGCTCAAAAGTGTCCCCTTCAAAGGGCCCTTCGGAACAACAGTACAACTGATGGACACTTCGGGCCCCCATGATCCTTTGCAGATTCTTTGCATGATGACGGTGCAGAAGGGTGGTCCCCTACACCCAGTGTCCATCAGTTGTACCCTTCGAAATCCTTCATTCTGAAGGGCCCTTTGAAGTGGCTAGTTTTGAGAACATCGGTTTGGAACGACCCTTCAATATGGCGGCCATGATTGTTTTCACGCCGAAGTGCCCTTTGGAGGGCGATATATCCCGTTTGGAACACACCGAGAGTCTGTCTGCGATCTCATTCACATTTCCAACTCATGCATGAGTTACACATTGCAATCTGAGATTTCACAGCGCCCTGTAGTGACACACAAGCATATATCACTCTACGAAAAATGCATATCAAATGCCATCTTTTTTAATTAGAAACATAAAAATATTGTAGTTTACTACTCATATACTGTATTTGCATGTAGAATGACAAAACAAATTAAAATATTGAATTTAACTCACAAATTCAGGAGAAAATAGTTAATATTATCATATTGATGCACTTTAAAAGAAACAATATCATAGTTATTAATATTATTGAATGATTTTAATTTTATTTAGCTCTCTGAAATACGTGCCTAAATCTTTGCTCCTAGTACATCAACATCTAATAATGAATGAAATAATCATGTTCATTACACAGCTTAAACATTCAGTCAGTCAAACAATATATATTTCATAACTAATAGTTACACCCTAAACTCTCAGATACAAGAAAATATACAATTGTAAAGTAGCTTCCAGATATAATGAAAGTGAAAGTCGTGACAATGTTCATGTATATGTTAAATTAACTTTGTTTCAAATGTCTTAAAAGCTAATGATCCCGCTTATGATCCCATTATGAGTTATATTCCCATCACCATACATAATATTATTAAATACACATATTAAACTGTAAAGCATATTATAGTACACATGACTGTACTAGTATTCTGGCAGTCTGCTGTTAACTTATCAGCTGTCAAAGAAACTAAGAGACTATGTGGTTTTCTGTCTTAATTAGGCTAATTATAGACATTTTCCAGACCATTCGTGTTGGGTGGAACCATGGTTGTGGTGGAGCCAGAGCTTTTTGGATCATCAGAGAAATGACCAGCAACGTCATTATGAATGTGGTAATAATACAGGAAGAGAAAAAACCCTGAAAAAAGAATCAGAAAAAAATATTTCAACTGCTTTTATAACTCGTAATCAAAGATTTTTTAAATAATATTTAAAAAAATAAATTAATAATAATAAAATATTAAAGATGTTTAATTTAAATAATTTGCTGAAATTTGTAGAAAACATATGTATTCTATTAAACCAATTGTTCTGATGCATGTGATTGTTTCTCACCCTGAAACGAGTTCAACACAGTGAATATGTAATATGAGGGAATGCGCATCGGTCCATAACTGAAGAACGCCACAGACCACGTCAGACCGAAGAGCAGGAACAAACTCAACACCATCATCAGCTGCTTTCTGAACGTCTTTCTCTTGCCGTCAGTCGCTTTTGTGTTTCTGGTCTGAACGACCTTAGTGACGATCATGATGAAGATTCCTGTCGTGAAGATGAACACTAAAGCGTAGTAGCCGATGTTCACTGTGTAGTGAATGTAACGATTTGTAATCCAGCACCTGTAATTAAAGAGAATGAAATATAATTAAGACGACAATGAAACATGCATAAATTTACATTTAAATTTGACAACTTACATTCGTGAAATTTTTTCAGACGTTGTTTTATGATCACTGTTTTATATTCTCCTACAGAAGCAATAGCTATGACTATTGGAGCTGGAAATGCTAAAAAAAAAAAAACACAGAGACAAGGTTAAAAAACTAAACCTAAAAACATAATTAATAAATAAACAAATTTTGTTATTGAAATATACTTATTTCATTTCAACTAGTTACCAAAGCAACATTTCCTATCTTCATATAGTTTAACTTAATATGATAAAATAACAAAAACCTATATAGAACTATATACAAACTATAGATATATTTACAAAAATTACAAAACTGTATTTAAAAATACTAACAACTTCCCCACAATAATAATAAAACTTTGCAATCAAAATGAAAACTAAATAAAATTGATTTAAAAATATCAGCAAAAACTAATAGTGTCTCAGTAATACTAAAATAAGTGTTCAGATGCTTTTCAAGGAACAGCTCAAGAAACGTTTTTAAAAAAAGGATCATTACAGTAGTTCATATGGCTCGTGTGCAATATATTATCTTTTTTGGGAGAACTTGTCTCGAGTTGGCTGTTGGAGATGGTAGATGGTTTTAATTGGACATGCTGAAAAAGTATTTCTGGTACTGGAAATAAATAGGCCTACATTTTAACTGATAAAATATTTAAAAATAAAAGTGATTCAAAATATTAATAAAAACTACAATAAAATACTAAAAATAACACTGATGAAGACATATTAGTTTTGAGTGTTGAGATGCTCTTAAAAGAAAAAGCTTAAGAAAAAGACAAAACACCATAAAAGTATTATGACAAGAGTTAATATAACAGACTTTCTGTTTTTTTTGTTTTAAATATTTTCATAAGGAAACACTATAATAGGTGTTTTGTTGCTCTAACTCACCCCAGCCCAACACGGTGATCTTCCTCGTGTAGTTTGTGATGGTGACGTTCTGTCTGAGGAGCCATAAGTACATATGAAGAGCTTGAATGAAGAACCAGGTGAATGAGGCCAGCATGGAGTAATGCAGGAGCAGCGCTATGAAGACGCACGCAGCGTTGTCTTCTGTGTTAGCGACGCTCTCGTTTGACAAAAACGAGGCATTCAGTAGAAACAAAGCCACAAACATGTTCATCAAGATCTTCGTGGCCTGATTTGATTTGGCTTTCCTAATAATATAAAAAAACAACTGTTCTTGTAACCTGAACGAATACTTGAATAACAGCACTAACTATGTTTTATACTTCAGGATACTCTACCGCAGCAGGAAATGCATGAATAAAGCGATGGACAGAAAAAACATAGAGATGCCGCAGCCGATATAAGTGATATAAGTCAGTGATTCCAGATCCTGCGCTGTGACGTTTGCATCTGGCGGAGACTGAGGGATCAGAGAAAACAGAAAAACATATCAGATTTGAAGAACCAGTTTATAATTTTTGTAAAGTTTAGGATTACAATCAGTGTTTGGTGCCTGTACATCAGTGTAATTCATCTATCAGCTCCTCTGATTTTAGGGATTACTCATGGGTAAGGTTAGGTTTAGGTGTAGGAATATGGTTAAGATTATATTTTTGGATTAAAATGTTGTTCCAGGGTCAACAAAATATGTTGACCCAGGAACACGTCTAACTCAGCAATATCAAGACGTGCAATTATAGTACATAACGTACATACACTCGAGGCGGCCTATGTTTATGTTGTTTCACATGTTAATGTTGAGTAAAACAATAATATCCACTTGCTCAGGTGAAAGTTTGTTCCTCAGTCTGATAACAATAAGAACACGCGCCAACAAAGGTAACAGTGTGCTAACAATTTCTTGGCACTTTAACCACTCTCCTCTCCTTTGAGAAAACTTAAAGGATGTGTCTCATGATCATTTCGCTATCAGACAGACTGCACATAAACGCTGCGCATTTACGGCCAGCAAAGCAACACGTAGTAAGATTTGAATAGTGTTTTTATTTTTTAATAATAGTTACAGATCAAATATTCAAATGTTGACTGTGCCATAAGTTTGTCTTAAAAAAATGTGGGGATGGGGGTGTAGGCTATACATCTGCTTTAAATATTACATGCAAAACTATATATATACACAGTATTTATAAAATTTTAAATATTATCATCTACAAATTATTAGCTAAACTTATTGCAAAAATAAATATAATATAATATTCGAGTGCTTTTATGACAGATCAGTAACCAGTGCATCCTGATAGTCATGGCAATCATATACATTGTTTGATTCCTTTCATGGGATGCACTGAAAAGGCAGCTAGAAGCAGGAAATATGTGTGTATAAGTTAATTTGGACGGAGCATCATCAGACTTCAGCGTCAGTTCAAATTAATTTGTACGCATTTTACGGTCATTGTGTTTGAGACTGGATGCGTAATGTACACTACAGTACAGTAGCTGCACAACACCAGCAGTATACCCACTAGGAAAGGTCAAGGATTTGTGTATATCCACTTAAAAAAGCACATGGATACGTAACAACATCGTTTTGTGACAGACCTTTCACACGTTCGTTCATAAATACACCCAGTCTGTGTTGCGAAGCACCGTCTTTTTGATAATCACGCCGTGTTTCTGTTGACGACTACTGCTATTGTGCAGCTCTGGCGCAGCATTGAGTGCGCAAACTTGAAATGAACTAATGTGAATCACTAAAGGAGATATGAAACAAACTACAGCCTTTCAGTGTTTTCGTAAGCCTGCCCCTGAAGCTGCTGCTGCTTCGGGTGACACTGCAAACAGATGACAGGAACGTTCCCAGACAGCAACATAGTTCTGGCCCAGATCCAGCCCACATCTGGACCGTGTGAAATCCATGCGGGCCAGTTGTGGGCGGATCTGGGCCGACACTGCTGTCTGGGTTAACATTATAGAAACTACAGAAAGTGAGCCAGATAAGGCTGATACTATCCTACGCGGTACAAAAAACGAGGCCGATGTTATCGTAACGTTACCTGGTACGTAGTAGAGTATACGTTATCATTAACGTAACTATAACAGCAGGGATTGTTGGTATATAAGAACAATGAGTGATTTCAATAAACAAAAAGTTAATATTAAGTGACTTACATTGTCTGACTATAACAGTATTGCCTGATTTTGCTCTATTTTGTCAACTAAAATAGTTTCAAACAAACTCACAACTGAGCGACTGCACATCTCACATCATTGAATCTAGTGAGTCAATTCAATTACTCATTCATAAAGACAGTCACTAGTGCCTGAGTCCAAATGTGCATACTATCCACCCTAAATTCTATGTAATATTAGTCATTTTCAATACTATTTAGGGCAGATAGGGTGGATAGTATGCACATTGGGACACAGGGACTTGCTTTGTTCCTGAATGAATCAGCCGTTCGAACGAATCAATTGAATGAATGATTCAGTGATAAAATCAGTAACTTGCCGCCACCTAATGGCAGTTTTAGTTTCATTTTTAAAGTATCATTTCAGTTATTTAAATCATTGAATATTTCTATATTCAAAATTTTATGTTTAAAACATTAATCTCAAGATGAATTTATGAAGTTAATTGCACTCATGCCACCTCTGAGCCTCGTTAAATGTCTGTAAATACCTACAAGCCACTTTTGTGTTCTTCTTCTGTGCCACCTCTGTAGTGCAAATGAATTTTGTTAATACTGATTTTATTTGATCGGTAACTTATTCTTCTTATTGCATTGTTTTAATTAGAACTTTTGAAAAAAACTTATAAAAATACACTTTTGAATTCAAGGGCGTAACCATGGTATAGATATTGGGGGGGTCCAAATGTGAACGTTCGTAATGGGAAGGCTAACTTTTGTTATTGATCAGAAGGTGCTCCTGAATTTGTTTACTTAATTTTTAAAAAAATAAGCAGAACAAGTGCTCCTAAAAACAAAAGTAAGCGCAGAGTCCTGTTTAGTGAGTGTGGAGGGGCTGCTCTGGGATGGGTGAGTATGAGGCTGGGAAGGAAAAATCACAGTATACTCACTACAAAAAACTAGACTACACCACTGCATATAATGCGACGATCACAGACATATCTGTTGATTTCATGAATACTATAGCCAATCAGAGGCATTAAAGTTAAAGAATCCAGTGCTGAGTTCTGTGCACTCGTGAATCCTTTCATTATAACAAAGTCTAAACACAATGTAAATAAGAGATTCATTGTGTAGTGTAGAGAGATTAATTGATTTTAACGGAACTTTTAACGTAAGATTGCGATGAACTAAAATTTGCTGCTCTTTGCGCTATAGCAATGGATGGGACAAAATATGTCGAAATATATTAGCATTGAGGTTAGAGCTCTCACTATTTTCGGAAGCACTCTCTGTGATTTCATTCTGGAACCAGACCTGCCTCACTGTCACAATAGAGCCTCAAGTGTAATTTTTAACTTGATAATAATTTAACTTGATAATTATATCATGCAATTTGTGTGCTTAATTTATGAGAGTGGTATATTTAATGTAAATGTGTAAATATAAAGCATTCTGCTTACATCATCACTATCACACCGTAAAAGAGTGCATGCGTTCCAGAGTATGCAGCACTGCGCACCTAATTATGCCATTTACTGATTATAAATTCTGATATGTTTGTGACATATGTTTAAATGAAACATTATGAAAGCATAAGTTCTTCTCTGAGAAGCTTCTCACCATCAGCACTGCAAAGAACGTCAGATGTGAGCAGGAGCACTTTATGGTGTTGTTGTTGATTTCTGTCTCACAGCCGAACGTCGTCCAATTAAGTTTTCCTTCAGAGAAAACAAAGCAATGAATGAAATTTAATATACAAATATACAAATAAACTGGGTTTGTTGATGGGAACCAATCAGTACAGTCATAAATGTATGTACCTTTGCCATCCCAAGAAACGCAGGACGCGTTACCCTCCTGTAAGAACATGTTTATTTTAATTTTGCTTTCACAGTGTAATATATGTTTTGCAACAAATCCTTCATTACCTGATCATTTTGTGTAAAGAACATATCAATATTTTCAGTAAGGTTGGAGATATTGGCCCTCATCATTATTCCATAAACCTCATTGTTCAAAACAGTTTTAGTTTCATCCTAAATCAGAAACCAAGAACAGACCAATCATTAATCAGATATAAACATGTATGAATATAATAGATAAAGAAACATTTGTCAAAAGAATACTGTTTAATTTCACTAGCGCATAACGTTAAAAAATACAAACAAACAATAAGTAAAGAGAATAAAAAACACCAAAGAAACATCTTGAGAGTAGTGGATATGACAGTGCTCTAAAGTCTAACTATTCTGAAGTCATACGACATATTTTTGTCACAGTGTTGTGTGTAGATTTATTTTTTAAAACTTCGCTTTGTGTTCCACAAAATATAATGATGAATTATTTTTGGGTGAACTATCCTGTAAACATTCCTTAAAATGCTCCAAGATGTCATTTTTACATTAACTGTGAGCACCTCATTTCTCATATTGTAGAATTGTAGAATTCCAAGAAACGCTGTTCCATTGTTTTCCCGTCGTGATTTATTAAAGGCCTCGCTGGAAACCTTTACAGACCAGGGAAAGTTTGCATTCAGGTCGCTCTGACAATCAACATCCTGTGAAAAGAAGAATTAGCATGATAAATGAAGATTCATATCATGGTTTAATGTTTCTGAGGTCTTACGTTTATAATGTCCTCATCTGAAGAGTAGCATATGTTTTTGGTTTTTGTGTTCTTTGCTTGAACATGAAGAAGACCAATAGCATCCCCCATGACGATCCCTGCTTTGCTTGTATTGTTTTTCTCCATCTCTTCCATCTTAGACTCCATTTTATTCAAATAGTCTCTGCAAAATTGTTTTAATTACTTGGTGTTCCGTAATAGAGTTACTACAAAGTAACTGACAATCACACACTTACGATGCTTCTGAGGGATCAATATCTCCATCATCATCCTGAACAGGCATATCGTATGTAACCTTGTGTGGTTGTAGAGTGACAGTGACAGCACTGGCTGGGCAGGTCACACACATCCATTTACTTCTGATGAAATGCAGAACGTAACTGCTTCCTTTGTTCTCTTCAACACACAGAAATAAATGAGATTAGGTGTTGCTTATTTATAAATCTATAAACATCACAGTTTCAGCATTTAGCATATATGCATGGTCATTTACTTCACATATTTATGAATGACATAAAAAACAGACTAATAATTAGAAACAAATATGCTGTGCTTTGATGTGTGAATTTATTTAGATTTTGAAAGCAAATTTTGATGTGAAACAGGCAACCGGAAAAATACTGAAAAAAAGTTAAGACTTACTTTTGCAGATATTACGATCATACATAGCATTTCTACATTTCTTTCCAGGATCAACAAGAGGGATGTTCAAACAACCTGAAGAGACCATGACACACAATTCAACATAATTGTGTCATGCAGTGTATGATTTGAAATACTTGCCTTGTCCAAATACCCACACTTGCTGTCTTGGCCACTTAAGAGCGCGACAGGAAGTAAGTGCGCAAGACTGTCCCAGGTCTTAAAAATAGCCAAGCGCAGTACCCTTAACGCACACTAAATCCACACTATCAGGAATACCACTCCGCAGCGCTATTTGAGGGAAGTGTATCCCATCATGCATCATGTTCTGGAAATAAATCGTGAGACTTTTACCGAAATCTCGCGAGAGGTAAGTTTAATATTAATATAATAATTCGATATTACAAATAATTTGGTAGAAAAACAGTGTTTTTACATTTTATTGGTGCAAAGATGAGTAGTGGTGATATTTGCAACTGCTTTTTATCATTTAATTAGAAGCACCACAAATTAAAATTATGTCATGTTATTGGGACTACTGAACAGACATTTAGAAGTTGAATTTAAAATGCAAAGTATTTCAAATTAAAATTAAAATAAAGCTATGTAAACACTTACATAGTAATGAAAGGTTCGACACACACTTGTGGTTTTCATCGTCACTTAAACACTTGGGGCAAACACAGGAAATACGTCATATAAGTGGTCAAGTGCAAGTGTGGGTACATATAGAAGACGGGGGCTTCGCAGATGATTTCATAATCAAGTGTCTCAGTTCACCTCAGTTCAAAGGAGAGTAGATATCGAGGACTGTAGAAATGAGCGCAGATGCAGTGTGTTGTGGAGAAGAGTATCTAGCACAACGTTTATTTGTTTCTTTCCACAAAGAATGCATCTATTTAGTGGATCAAACACTGTACGTATGCTAATATGATGCTTTAAACACGTTTGGCTCAGAAGTTCCCAATCTATAAATCCATCACCCTCTGGTCTGGATTCATTTGTTGGCGGTCCGGATTCAGCGCTGGGATATCCAATATACTTTTTAAAGACGGAATGAGGTTTATTTCACTATTTTCACATTCAATTTTAAAATCAACACTATTTTCAAACGTGCGCATCCTCGCATTGTTAACATAATTGTGGGTGGGACTAAAAGAAACCGATAAATCATCACTTTGACAAGCGTATGGTATGCACCTATACGAAGAGGGAAAATGAAGAAAGACCATAAACTCACATTAAGTATATTTTAAAGTACATATATGAAGTTATAGTGCAACTACACGTTTATTATTATTATCATTTAAAAATTACATTCATCTGGAAAATGACCAGCTTCTCACTGGGTAGGCCACAGCTGAAGGCATTGCCCACCCAGGCCCACCCATAGCTTCGGCACTGGTTCGACTTGAAGCAGAGCTGCACAGACCGATCAGAGTTTGATATGAAGTACTGCGAGAGCTATAGAGAGCAGACAGAACTGCAGGCTTTAGGATCACTCTCGCGGTACTTCGATGTCATACACCGATCAGTCTGTGCAGCGCGGCTTCAAGTCCAACACACCTTATGAAATTTAAGACATAGGTCTGCTGTATGTAGCGGGGCGGGTGAGTTAAAAACTTGTTTTTTCCATAACTAATTTATTAAACTAATGCGTTAAATTGACAGCCCTGGTAATAACATACGTCTTGTTTTGCACTTTCTTTTTGTCCACATAGACTTTGTCAGTGCAAACTGATGATAAACTTTTAATTAATTTCTTTTGTATTTTATTAAGACAGAAAAATAATATAAATTAAGAAATGCACATTAAAACCTGAGATATAATCAGGGAATTAAAAAGAAAGCACAGTTTCATGCATAGTGGCTTGTTACAAATGTTCTGTTGCTATTTGATATAATAGAAAACACTATGAAAAAAAGACTACTCTTACTTCCACCGCTTCTGCTGCCCCCCGGATTCTGGCAATTCGAAGCTGATGAAGGGAAGAGATTAAATTATTTCAACACTCACTAAATCTAATCTAAAATAGTTTGTTGTACCAACAAATTATCTTATGTTTCTGGTTTTCCAAACTCATGAACTTAAGCTTAGGAGACAGTTAACTTAAACAACTGAACATACATCAAGCTTTATGTAATTTCAATGTGTTAGGTTCATTTAAAAAAAAAAAAAAAAAAACACTTCTCTTGTTTGTGAGAAGTGCATTTGTCTTCATGTGGTGTTGTGTGGGTTGTTGTGGACTTACCCTGGGAAAAAACAAAACAAAAAAAACAGCAAGAGAACCACAACTTTCAACACTAATGTCTATTGTAGGCAGACACGCACCGGGATTACATTTATCATCTTGCAAATATGCTGCTTCGATGTTTTCAGTTGTCTCCTTCATTTTGACTTTATATTGCTTCCCCTTTATTGTTATGTTGACACTGTATGTTTTGCATTGTCCTGAAACCACAGAGAACATTTGCATTTGTTATAAAAAATAAACAAATAAAAAAAATAAAACTTTTTAAAGAGCTTTGAGCTCAAGAATGGTTTATAAAGAATATACGCTCAGGTTTTACCTTGAGAATTGATGTCTAGGTTGACTTTAATTATGTGTACATTATTTATGTTTTTATATTGACATTCCAGTGCTATATCTGAAAGAAAAACAGAAATCTCACTGAGTTTATCAGTCATCACTTTTAGACAATAAATATGCAGTATTCACGCATGCCCAGAAAACATGGCTTTGAAACAATTTTCACTCAGAAATTTATATTAAATTGTAATAAACTGTGAAAATTAACAAGAAATTACAACTTTATAAAAATAAATAAATTATATATATCATCTATAAATTTCACATTTACCTGGAATTTCTTTTGCACCCCCAAAACATGCATTTGTCAAACCAACACGGATTTTCAGTTTTTTTGAGCTGGCTGTACAAACACAACATTGTATGGCTATTATGTATAACATGATGTAACACTTTATATTACTTATCAAAATGTATATGCCTACATTTACAGTCATAATCTTTAATTGTTATTTTTGCTTACATTTTCATTTTAGAATGTTAACCAAACAACATGTTCAATGGAATATATTTATCTTTAAGTTAATAAACTTTTTTTAAAGCAACATACTTATCCGGCATGAGGCACAACAGATGATCATCAGCCACAGCAAATTCTGCTTATGACGAGACATATTTCCCAGAGACAGAGGCCTGATAGAGACACATGTTAGTTTTGTTTTCTACAGGTTTTGGTAATGAATTTTAAATCTTAAATACTTTTCTTATTACATCCTAGAGATAAAGTCCACTGTCCACGAGTTGAGAGAGTTTGATGCATCCACATATGAAGTCTGCTGTCATATGAGCTGCTGTACACTGAAATACAGTTCATATGAAAACATGCAAATGATGTTTTGATGAATTGCCTTTTAAACTGATCCACAGGTTTTATCCTGTCAAGAAATTTCTACAAAGGTTTAGAGCTGATGTAGAGCTATCATGCTCTTTTTGTTTAAATGCTGATGAAACAGTGGACCACTTATTTTGCTCATGTCAATACACTCAGGAGTTTTGGTATGATATTGGTGCTTTTGTTAAGTTGAAGCTTTTGCCAGAATTTTTTATACAAATTAGAAATACTATATTTGGGTATTTTGACTCAGACCCCACAAAAGAAAATATTTGTTTTATTATAAATTTACTTCTTTTCTTAAGCAAATTTTATATTCATAAATGCAAATTCTCAAATTGTAAACCTGTCTTTGTGGTCTTTTTAAGAGACATGGAGAATTATATTAATTTGATTTCAGTATATAATAATAAGAAAGCTATGAATTTGCTCTGCACTTAAAGTTTTTGTAGGAAGTCTTATGTCAAACAATGACCCTTTATTGCATTTATTATTATTATTTTATTCATTTTTTTTTTAATTATTATTATTATTTTTCCTTTATTTTATTATTTTTTGTGTATTTTTTACTGTTTTATTTTATTATTGTCTGTTCAAGTGTTATGTGGGTATTTTGTATTTTGTATGTTCTTGATTTCAGCAATAAAAATAAAATAAAAAATGTTGGTCGAACAAACTTTTAAAACTTCATCTTTTCATTTATTTTGTTAAAGCTTTCGTTTTGTAATATTTATTAATTGCTATATAATCATATATAAATGGTGCTTTGCATATAGTCACCTCTTTGTAAGCAGTGTTGATATTTTCTGTACTTTTATCTTCGGTATTTTTACCTTGGCATTAATAATAATAATAATAATAAACTAAGCTTTTACGGTTTATGACACGACAGCGCTGTCTTTTATTTTTTTCCCCCAGCAATTTGCACTACAGACATTAAAACATAGCAGTAGGTTTAAAATACACATTTTGAGGGCCTCTGCCTTTTGTTCATGTTTGTTTTTTAACTATACATATTTCAACTACCAATGTAACATTCCATACATTTTAGAAAGTAAACACTATGTTTGTGATATTTAGCAGTGAACATTAAATGAAACATTATTTGTATTTTAAGCTAAATAACAACATATACAAATCAACCACAGTAAAATAATGAATAATTTCCACAATTTAAGTTTTAATTGTTTGAGTAAAAAAAAACACTATATTGAAAACACATGAACTGCAAGTAACCGTGATTGTTACAGTAAAGACACATTGCACGCTCACATACACACACACACACACTTCACTCTTTGTCTGTACCAAGACCTCCATCGTCCATAAAGCAATCCCAGCTACAGTAGCCAGGGCGGTCATCTGAGGAGTAAAACCCCAAAAGCACTCCCGTTGTCCATTTCCTGGTAGCCAGCCTCACAGTCTTTATAGGATAAAAATATTCCATCGTGTTTCTTTATCCTTTTGTGCATAATTTCACCCAAGCCCTGTGCGTTCTGCTTGCACTGCACGTTAGGACAGCGTCAGTTCGCCATTGTAGCGATGATAAGATAAAATTACTTGAGTTAAAATTTGAAGAAGACACCATCTTGATTAATCCAAGTGGAGGTGACGTATTTCCTGTTCGAGAGGGGAGCTCCACTCGCCCATGGTCTGCAGCCAGACCCATAGACATAATATACGTAGACGCCTCATAGACTGAAGCTGCCTATTGGAGATGACGTATCAGCGCGGCCGCCATCTTGGATGGGTCCCCAATGCGCCCCCCCCCGCATTTAATTCTACTGATGAAAGTGTATCCCCAACTACAATAATCATAACTCCCCCGAATTTTTACCGGATTTTCACACGGTTTGGTTTGTTACAAACGGCAGAGATTTAGTTATGATACAGGACACTGTCACACATTGAAAAATACGTGCTTTCATGCTAAAAGACTTTGTATTATGCTCTTTAACAAAGACATATGGTAGGCTATGGCATATTGATAAATGTATAAATGAATTAATTTTATATTTTAATAAAGAAACAAGTTTGATTGTTCATTTGAATTTATTTCTCTCTCACACTCACACATACACACTCACACGACCCTTCTGTAACACATATACATACAAGCTCCCATATATACTGTACTAGCTCAGTAAAAAAATTTTAAAGGCCTGGAAAAGTAAGCTTTATAATTCCATTCCAGCATTTTACACTACCCTGTCAGGCTTGCAACTGGGGCTGGGGAGCTAAAACCCTTGAAAAAGAACTGTTTTGCACAGCTTCTTGTGTATGCTGGCACTCTGTAACTCCAGGGTAGTTAATTTTGCGATGTGGTGCAGCCTTACTTTGTGAAATACAGACACCACAAATGACACAAGCATGACATGATGGTTCTCAATTCCGAATTGGGTTTCTGCGATGTGCTCCCCGAGTAAGAACACATCCTCTGAACCAATCTCCGCCCGAACGAAACGGTTGACGAGGGACACACAGACACCTTGTTCTTTTGAGTTTTGTCGAATCACACGCTCTGCTGCTCTGACCACCTTCACTGATGAATCAGGTAATCCCACGCGATCTGGTATCAATACTGCGCCGGTTATTGCAACCGTAAACTGCACAAAATACGGGCATAGTTGCTCGCTCTCCGTTGACTCCGGTGCTAGCGTAGAGTGAGGAGACCCAACCAATATGGCGGCGACACTGGATTACGTTCCAGGACGTCATGAGGCATCTACGTATATTATGTCTATGGCCAGACCCCTCTCGAATAACCGATGAGCGGCGCCATGATGGATTCTAACTTCCGTTTGGTTGCTCTCGTGTTCCGGTCTCCATAGAAATCCATTAAAACGGGGTAAAAAAATGATAGACTGAATTTAAACTTTTTTCAATATAACTACATATAAAAATGTGCAGAGGGTTGCTGTGCTGTTGTTGGCTGCCACAGTAACGGCAGTAAGCTACGGAATTATTCCTTTAAAGTACTTGTTTTGCGAATCAGAAAATCTGTCTTGTCAGGCACTGTATACATGGCTTGCAGCGCTTAAGTTAAAATACTGAGTGTGAAATAATAATATATGTTAAAATAATGTTTGCTCTTATCATTCTGTGTACAAAATCCCGTGAACTTTGCCCCGATCGGGAGCTGTATGTGCACTCATCTGTTTTCAATGCAGCTAACCTCGCGTCGCTTCATCTCATCTTCCCACTCATTGAACTATGACTGGTCCTTCACTGAGACAGTCATTGTGACACTGTAAAGTAATGAAACAATGGCGCCACATGATTTTTAAAATGACTTTCATAGGTTTCACATTATATCATCGGCTCTGAAAACATGTAAATGTCACTAGAAACCGGAAATATAAAGCACCGTTCTAATCGGGGAGACTTCGCGTTCAGAAAAAGGTCTATACTCTATTTATAAAATAAATAAAGTTATCATAATTTATAAAATAAAGTGCGATAATACTATTATATATTTTAAAATAAAAAGTATTAAATATAAATGTAATTATTTTGTAGTGCACTTTCATTGTCTTTCATTGTTTTTTTTTTGGGGGTTTAATGAGCCAGCTTTTATTTTGGCGGGTTGCTGGCAAGTAAGTATATGTGCTGGCGGTTTTAGCACTGCCGAGTGAAGCGTGTCAGTGAAATGTTACAGTTTTGCATTTTGCTCTGAAACCAGCAGTGCTCACAGTAGGCTAGATGTATGTTTTCATTTGGAATGGAAATCGTATACAGTATTACAGTTAGTTGATCTTAAATGGTGATTATTCATTAACAGCTCTCAACCGGTAGGCAAATGAGTGGTCTGAACTTATTTACCCAGCACATTTTTTATTTTGCTCACGCATGTGCACTACTTATGTGCATCCCTGTTTATGTTAGATGTCAAAATTTAGATGCCCACATTTATAGTCACATGCATATACACATAAATATATTTTAAAATCATTTTATTTTTTTTGCTCAGTCCACAGTCCAAGAGTTGAGAGAGTTTGATGCATCCGTATAAAGCCATTTGATTATGAGCCGCAGCTCAGAGCATGACATGACAAGGACACACAGTTCAATCATGTAAATCATGTAAATCATGTTTATGTAAGGTAGACTCAGGCTGAGTGGGATCCATGCGTGGTTTATTTAGAAACAAACAAGCGCAATGTACAAACAAGCGTGGTTCGAAGTACAAACAGCAGTGTCAGAGGCAGAACAGCGATCGTGCTCATAACCGAGCAGAAGATCAGGGCAGGCAGCAGATAATCAGAAAATCAGTCCAGGCAAACAATAGCAGTCCAGGACAGGCGGCAAAGACACGAGAAGCAGTGATCCAAACAAGGCTAGTACACAGGCAAGTCAGAAACAGACAAGGAACAATCAGAATTGTAGCCAGAGAAAACAAGACTTCTCAAGGATTGAACACTGATGCAAGGCTTAAATAGTCTGGGTGATGCAGGTGAGCAGGAATCAGTCCAGGTATGTGGGCTCTTGGGAAATGTAGTCCAAAGATAATACTCAGGTGAGTGAGTCCTCTGGTGGCCGATTGAGGAATTTTCACCGCCATTCATAACTTTATTTGGGCTTTAACTGTGAATTTCATTATCAGGTTACATTTAGGTCCTGTTTATCAAGTCATTTTTGATCACAGAGAACAATACAAATGAAGAAAAAATAATATTTATATTTAATAAAAATAGCCACAAAATGCCAATGAAAGCACAGCTTTATTAGTGGTTATATACCCTTTTTCTGTTAGTAAACATTGTGACATTTTTCTGTGGGCAGAGCTTAGGTGGAGGCAGAAAGATCCCCTTGACCGCTTCACTAACACTAGCTATTAAGTATGTTAGCTTGTTTTTTAACAATTAGTGGAGAAAAACTGATTTTACCTGCATATGTAAGATCACTCACTGTGCAGGACCGTGATTGTTATTTAAATAAGGTAACTTTAACGGACGGAACCAGATTGGCCGACCTGTACTCACTTAAAGGATGGACAATCTGATAGGATTAAGTTACCTCTGGTTGAGTGACTCACATCTATAGAGAAACCTAACGTGTAGTAAAGAGAAACTCACCTGTGTCTATCTACACTGTTAGACATTTCAAAGGGTTTTTACAGTAAGTGTTGCCAGTAAGTTACTGTAATTAAGATGTACAGTAGCAAACTGTATTTGATTTATCAGTATACTACTGGAATTCATTCATTTTAATATAGATTTCATTAGATTTTATAATTTTTATATAGAATTCTTTTTATTTTTACTCTACATATGTACTACTGGCATTCAATTAAAATAGACACAATAATTACAAAATATCAAATTCTTTATTTAAAACATTGCATGTATAGCACTTAAAAATACAGACTGCCAATGCTGGAACAGTGCATCTTCCCCATTTCTCCTGTCTTAGGATGTTTTGCAGTGCATTATGTTGTGTCTGGTCTCTGGATTCATCCCCACAAAGAATCTTTAGGCAACAGAAACATAATGGGGAAAAAGACAAGTAGCCAAAGACAAATATCTGCAAAAAAAAAAAAGCAGCCATATTTAATATATATATATATATATATATATATATATATATATAAATAAATAATAATATTTAAGGTTTTACCTTAGAGGTGTCACTTTTAATTTCCTCCGAGAAAACTGTTCATCAAAATCCAGTTCCCTCACAAGATCACATTCAATGGCCATTAAAGACAGTGAATTGAGACGTCCCTGGCACATTTGGATTCTTGGCTCACTTTTGAGTCTTGCTGACACTTTTCACACTTTTAGCGTGTATCTGCCGGTGGCCTCTCAGCACTTCACAGAGAAAGCATAGGAGAAAACACGGGTGTCAGGGATGGTTAAATGGCTCTAATCAACGCTCGATCTTTGGTGAATAAGACCTTTCTGCTAAATAACTTCTTCACAACTCATAGTCTGGATTTTATGTTCATCACTGAATCCTGGACAAAGGTTGGTGATTTAACTCCTTTTTCAGAATTGGTTCCGGCTGACTGCACCTTTTTAAATTCTCCCCACCGAAGAGAAAAGGGTGTGGACTAGTAACTATTTTAAAAGACTCTTTTCTTGAGCTTTCTCAGTCTGTTTCAGTGGTGGTGTTTGTCAGTTTTGAAGTTCAGCTTCTCCATCTTGACTGGAATGGTCCTGTTTTATTAGGGATGATTTACCGTCCTTACCGTATTTAATTTCAGTTGTTTAAAGACAGTTTATTAGCTTATTAGACTGCTGCCAAATCTGCTAAAGCTACTTAATTTTCTGATTTAATAAAAAAAAAAAAAAAAAAAACATTCTACTCCCAAAGTTCTGTTCTCAGTTATTAATTCTGTTGTTAATCCTTCTGTTAATATAGTGCCTGATGCATCTGTGTAACGAACAAGGGCGTGACAACAGAGATCCAAATGCAAGCTTTTATTAAAACAGTATGTAATCCAAACAGGCAGGGTCCAACACCAGCAAACAGTAATATCTAGGGCAAAGCAGAAGAATAATCCAAAACGAGCGATGGTCAGGCAAGGCAGCAAGCAATCACAATAAACAGAGAAACAGTCCAAGATCAAAAACAAGGCAATGGCAATGATAGGACAGAATGAAACGCTCAGTAATGTCCGTTAGCAGTGAAACAAGACTTCTCTGTCTGTCTGTCTTAAATAGTCCTCCTTATTGGAACCAGCTGTGTATGTGTGGCAGGGTAATTGGATTCTCCCTGTATTCACGTTAGAATATTGTTAGCCTATCAGCAGGCATGGGTGGGTTTATAAAGGGCTGATTGGTGTCAGTCGGATGTGTCACTCTCCCCTTTCTGGTACTGGCATTCGACACTGTGCTTAGCGCTGTGGCTAATTTAGTCACGGCTCACTTTGGTTTGATTTCGTGAGTCTATTGGAAGGGTAAGCATTACAGCAGCGTGATTTAGTGTTCTGTTATATACAGTCTATGGTTATATATCAGTTTGTAATGTTAATGTTGTCATTCCTGTACCAGTTATAGCCATACGAGATGTCAACTGGTTAATGTTTGCGTTTGGTTGGATTGCCTATTCAGGTATGTGTAAAATTGTTCCGTATATAACCAGAGAGTTATATACCATATGTGGGAGCTTAATTATGTTTGTGTTTTTGTTGCAGCATCCCGTTGTTTCTGCACTGCCGTACTCCTGTGCCAGTTTTGTTTGGTGTGGCAGATAGCAGTATTGTCCAGTTTGTCCCTTTTACGTCAACTTTTCGGTTTTAGACTGCTCGGCGCTCACTGTGTTAATTTGACGTGACTGACTGCTGCAGTAAATGAAACCTGTTTGAGGGTGTCAGGTTTCATATAGTTGAATTACCCTTATTTAATGACACATTGTCTTTTTCTTTTAGTAATGTGCTGGAGGGTTCCTGCTGCAGTGTGTGTTTTAGTCTGAACATCAGTACCCAGAAATACGCTGCTGTCTTGTTCCTTGTTGATTTGTTTTGTTGTTTTTGTATTAGTTTAATTTTGCTTTCATGTATTAGTTGTTTGTGTTCTTCTCTGTTGGATTGTTCATCTTGGCTCCATTGGCCTCTGTATGTTATATGCCGAATGTCTGGTGACCTTATTCATTTAGATTTATTATCTGATTGTTTATTTCCTTTTGACCTGTGTGTGTGCATTTCATTTTGTTTGGTTGATTTGGTTTTTGATTACAGGTGCTGTGTACCCAACAAAAGGCAGGGAGGCAGATTTTCCACACTTGTGCAGTGTTGTGCCGTGTCGATCACCAACAGTAAATCTCACTGGGTATTGTGTGAGTGTGCACTGATAGTGTGGTAATTAAAATGTATGCTTTTTCTAGGAGTTTGATACCAGTTGGCCACAGCCCTGTATATCTTTTTGTGGTGTTTGTGTATTTTGGAGGTCAGCAGCAAGCAGTACCATTTTAAGTTTGTTGTTGCTCATGTGATTTCTTTTTAACAAAATTTAATTGATTTAATAAAACAATATATTTTTGTACCCACGTCTCTTGCTCGTTTATTTGGTAGACTTGAACCTGTGTTTCCTTGAGTAGCACCTGAGGGTGCATAGTATTTCCTTGGGTGCAAGTCCCAGGGTGGCGTAGTCATTTCTCTTGTGTTTCTGTTGCGCAACGCCACTCTGCTACATATGCAATCAGTTCCTAGGCATGGTGTTATGGGAAATGGACTTTGTGAAACAATGGTAGAAGTTCAGGATGGAGTGCGCTCTAGAGGAGCTCGTGGGCACTCCAGTTGGACATTGTGACACTATGATGCTTTATGTGAAAGCTTCTTGAGACACTTCACTGACAATCTCTCAATTTTTCAATCTGGCTTCGAATCTGCTCATAGTACTGAAACTGCCCTTCTCAGAGTGTTAAGTGATATCCTTTTAGCTACCGACTCTGGTGGTCCTGGTTCTTTTAGATTTACCTTCAGCATTTGATACGGTGGACCACTCTATTTTGATATCTAGATTAGAGTCAGACATGGGCCTAAAAGGTACGGTCCTTAAGTGGTTTCAGTCATTTTTATCTGACAGAATTGTTTTTGTCAAATTAGTTAACTTTTCTCTTCACCTGTTGCTCATCACACCTGTGGCATCCCTCAAGGCTCGATATTGGCACCCTCCCTTTTTTTCAATGTACATGCTACCTCTGGGTTCCATTCTAAGAAGGCAATGGGTGTCAATACCCAGATTTATTTGCCTATTAAGAGAAATGATCATTCAGCACTAATTATGTATTTAATTATGTACTTTAATTTTAAGGCAACAGGTTTCCTCAATTGTTTTAAGTTAACTTATCACTTTTTACAGTGTATATTGCGGTATTTGAAAGTCACAAATTACTTGCCTATAATTGGTCCAAAATGCTGCTGCTAGATTTCTTCAAAATAGTCATAAACGTGACCACGTCTCCCCTATACTGAGGGCTCTCCATTGGCTGCCTATTCGATTTAGTATAGATTTTAAAGTTCTCTTACTGGTGTATAACTCTTTACATAATCAAGCCCCTAGTTATCTCTCAGAGCTGTTGCAATTTTTATACTTCCACTAGAAGTCAAAGATCCAGTGATCAGAATCTCCTTTTAGTCCCTCAGTCTAGGAGGCTAAACCATTCAGGGCTTTAACTGTAATCAGCAAGATTTTAAAATGGCAATTGCTTTATTTTGTTATCTAATGAAAGACATTCACATGTTTACAAGTTTGACTAAAGTCAAATAATTTTGAATCCACTGAAAGTCCATAATAGTGATTAATCACATTTAATTAGTTTCATTACAGTCACATGATAAATACTGAGAGAAAAAAATAAACGGAGATTATGTAGGTTGAAGTGATTAAATAATCATCAGCTGATTCTGACAGGGTCTTCTTAATGAAATAACCATGCAAATGTCTGAGGTGTGTGGACATTACTGTCATCCTGTTGTTTGAGTTGCTCTGACACACACATGGATGATTATAACACTTAATAAATCAGCAATGGTAATATCAGATCATATCAGAGATTTGAAAGCACAATTCAATCCTTCCACAATAATAGACTGTTACAGTAACAATCAACACAGATTAGTCATTTGTTTTGAGTTATTTCACTTAAGTTGATATTTTTAGGCTCATAATTTTATATGTGCATGCATCATTTTAAACAGTTCTCTCTCGTTCATAAGTGACTTTTATCTTTGTGTTGTTTTTGAGCTTGATTTTGGTCAGAATACGCAGTTTCTTCTTAAACAACACCTGTACAGATCAGTTTAAGAAATCAGTCTAAGAAAGCCTGAGACACAGAAAGCCCTCTGTCTTAATTATCCTGGTTATGAATATTTTCCACAGCATTAATGCTGGATTGAGTGATGATTGTGGTGGAGTCGGTGCTATCTGGATCATCTGAGAAATTACCTGCAACATCATTGCGAATGTGGTAGTAATACAGGAAGAGGAAAATCCCTGAAAAAAAAAAAAAGAAGATCAAAGAAACATATTTCAAGTAATTCAAATAATTTAAGACATGATTAAAGTCATTTGCATGACTTAAACTGTGGCTTAAAAATAAATGAACCTGGTCATAAAAAAATTATTTGGTCAAATGAATCATAACTCCCATTAAAACCCCTTTAAAAAAAAATAAATAAAAATAAATAAAAAAAACATTTTATTAAACAATTTTTTTTTATAATAAATAAAAAAACCATTTAAAAATCATTAATGAATGAATTCATATAATTTAATTAAAACTCTAGGAAAAATAACAATATTCTACTAATACCAAATGTATTGATGCATGTGATTGCTTCTCACCCTGAAACGAGTTCAACACAGTGAATATGTAATATGAGGTAATGTGCATCGGTCCATAACTGAAGAACGCCACAGACCACGTCAGACCGAAGAGCAGGAACAAACTCAACACCATCATCAGCTGCTTTCTGAACGTCTTTCTCTTGCCGTCAGTCGCTCTTAAGTGTTTGGCATGAACAAATGTAGTTAAGATAGTGATGAAGATTCCTGTCATAAAAATAAAAACTAAAGCGAAGTAGCCGATATTCACTGTGTAGTGAATGTAAGGATTTGCAATCCAGCACCTGTAATTAGAAAAGAATGAAATATCATTTAAGATTAATAATATTTAATATTATTAAGATGACAATCAGTAGACATTCATTAAATTTATGTATTTGTGACATCAGAACAACTTACATTCGTGTGATTTTTCCAGACATTGTGTTCAGGGTCAGGGTCACTGCTTCATATCCTCCTACAGAAACAATAGCTACGACTATTGGAGCCGGACACACTGAAAACACACAGAGACAAGGGTTATTATAGTAAAAAAAACAGGAAAATCATAAAAATACTAAAGCTTTAAAATGGAAACACATTTTAAAAATAAAATAATAAAAACTAATAGTGTCTCAATGATACTGAAAAAAGGTGTTCAAATGCTCTTAAAGGAGCAGCTCAAGAAAAGGACAAAACCACCATAAAATGATCATGACAGTAGTTCATGTGACTCATGGTCACGGTATTTTCTTTTTCTGGTGAACTTACATTTGGACTAGATGGTTTGAGAGGTTTATTTTAATAGGGTTTTGTTGCTCTAACTCACCCCAGCCCAGCACGGTGATCTTCCTCGTGTAGTTTGTGATGGTGACGTTCTGTCTGAGGAGCCATAAGTACATATGAAGAGCTTGAATGAAGAACCAGGTGAATGAGGCCAGCATGGAGTAATGCAGGAGCAGCGCTATGAAGACGCACGCAGCGTTGTCTTCTGTGTTAGCGACGCTCTCGTTTGACGAAAACGAGACATTCAGTAGAAACAAAGCCACAAACATGTTCATCAAGATCTTCGTGGCCTGATTTGATTTGGCTTTTCTATTAAGACATAAAACAACTGCTTTTGGAACATGAACTTTCATAATTTAGAGTTTTGATCTCATCACTCGAAGCATGTTTTACATGAAAATACTGTTTCAGTATTTCTACTTTAAAATTACAAGTTTAATTAAATGTGTTACTTGCTGTTTCTTTGTAATTGTTTGTGAAATTTACTGGTAATTTCTGAATAATTTTTTTCTTAGTGTAGAATTAGTGATTACTGATTACTAAACAGCACTAACTATATTGGCTAATATAAGATACTCTACTGTAGCTGGAAATGCATGAATAAAGCGACGGCCAGAAAAAATATGGAGATGCCGCAGCCGATAGAAGAGATGAAAGTCAGTGATTCTGGATGCATCGCTGTGATTTTTAAGTCTGGCAGATGCTGAAGGATCAGAGAAAACACAACAAAAGAGAAGAACAGGAGGGTTTGTTTTATTAGTATGAATGAGATCTTAGCAAGTTTTAAATGCATGTATTTGTTTATTTTGTCATCCTTTACAAGCTCACTGGCATGTAGACATGGACCAAAAGACTGATTGCTTCATTGGGATTATTAAATGAAACATGAATTATGAAAATGTAAGTTCTTCTTCTCTGAGAAGCTTCTCACCATCAGCACTGTCAAGAACGTCAGATGTGAGCAGGAGCACTTTATGGTGTTACTGTCGATTGTTTCTGTTTCACAGCCAGACGTCGTCCAGTTAAGTTGTCCTTCATAGAAAACAGAATGACAAATTAAATTAATTATACAAATTAATTATAGAAAATAAATTGGGTTTGTTGATAGGAACTGATCAGTACAGTCATATCTGAATGTACCTTTGCCATCCCAAGAAACGCAGGACGCCTTATCCTCCTGTAAGAACACGTTTAGTTTCCATTTTTCTTTCACAGTGTAATATTAAATGTTTTGCAACAAAATCTTCATTACCTGATTGTTTTTTGTAAAGAATATGTCAATATTGTCAGTAAGGTTGGAGATATTGGCCCTCATCATTAGTCCATAAACTTCATTGTTCAAAACAGTGAATTTTTGCATTTCATTCTAAATCATAAACCAAGAATAAAGCAATCATTAATCCGTTATAAATGTGTGTGAATACAGTACATTTGTCAAAACAATAGTTGACCAAAAAAATGTCGGTAACACTTTATTTTAAAGTCTCTTAACTAGTTGCTATTTAGCATGCATATTAATAGAATATTAGCCATTTATTAGTAGTAATTAAGCACATATTAATGCCTCATTCTACATGACCTTATTCTACATCCCTAATCATAACCAATACCTAAACTTAACAACTACCTTACTAACTATTAATAAGCAGCAAATTAGGAATTTATTGAGGGAAAAGTCGTAGTTAATAGTTAATAAGTGTTCCCTATTCTAAAGTGTTACCAAAATGTCTTGTATGCTGTTATATTTTCAGTAGAACATAACATTAAAATAATAATAATAATAATAATAATAATAACCATCATCTTGACAGTGGATATGACAGTCCATTAAAGTCTAACTCTTCTGAAGTCATACGACGGATTTGTTTGCTTGTAAAAAAATTTTCACACAAAATATAATGAAGACAGATTTAAAATTTTTGGGTGAAATATCCTGAAAACATTCTTTAAAATATGCAAGATGTAATTTGTAACTGTGACCACCTCATTTCTCATATTGTAGAATTGTAGAATTGCAAGAAACGCTGTTCCATTGTTTTCCCGTCGTGATTTATTAAAGGCCTCGCTGGAAACCTTTACAGACCAGGGAAAGTTTGCATTCAGGTCGCTCTGACAATCAACATCCTGTGAAAAGAAGAATTAGCATGATAAATGAAGATTCATATCATGGTTTAATGTTTCTGAGGTCTTACGTTTATAATGTCCTCATCTGAAGAGTAGCATATGTCTTTGGTTTTTGTATTTTTGGCTTGTACATGAAGAAGACCAATAGCATCCCCCATGACGATCCCTGCTTTGCTTATATTGTTTTTCTCCATCTCTTCCATTTTAGACTCCATTTTGTTCAAATAGTCTCTGTAAAATTGATTTAATTACTTGGTGTTCTGTAATAGAGTTAATTCAGATTCACTGATAATCACACACTTACGATGCTTCTGAGGGATCAACATCACCATCATCAACTTGAACAGACATATTGTAAGTAACCTCGTGTGGTTGTAGAGTGACAGTGACAGCACTGGCTGGGCAGGTCACACACATCCATTCACTTCTGATGAAACGCAGAACGTAACTGCTTCCTTTGCTCTCTTCAACACAGAAATAAATGAGATTAAAGTGATCTAGATGTTGCTTATTTATAAATCTATAAACATCATAGTTTCAGCATTGTAATATTTATATACTCAGGTTTATCATTTCAAATATTTATTACTGATAAACAAAATGGTCTAATAATTAGAGAAAAAGTGCTGTGGTGTGATATGATGTGTATTTATTTAAATGCGATGTTATTTAAATGATGTGAAACAGGCAGCTGAAACAAATACTGGGAAAAAAAGTTTACAAAGACACAGACTTACTTTTGCAGATTTTATCATCATATGTAGCCCCTCTACATGTCTTTCCAGGATCAACAAGAGGGATTTCCAAACAACCTGAAGAAACCATGACACATAATTCAACATAACTTTGCAGTGTATGATTTGTAATAAAGAATTCTGCAACTCTGCATACTTAGAACAGCATGGAAGGTAATAAAGGACCAACAGGAATAAAACATTACAGACAGATGAAACTGATAAAAGTGTCATATAATTTACAATACCTGTCTGACCACAGCTTAGTAGTTTTTCAGAATATTGAAAAATGTGTTTGTTTGAGCAGTCCCAGTCAGAGTCCAGATAGACATTTTTATACTGAAATAATGCTGTGCTCCAGTAAAATATTCCTATTGTTATTGATACATATTTCTCTGAGATACCATATATATTGATTGGACAGTCATTTTCACTGATACTATTTCAGCAATTGTCTCATGTGTTTTCTATCAGCTGTTTAGAAGCAAAACTAGTGATTTGCAAATTAATCACTGTTGCAAAAAGGTCTGAAATGGTTAATGATTCAGTTTGACGGTTCATTTGGACTGTTCACTCACGCACTGAATCGTATGAAATGCTATTCCAGACAATATTCAAAAGGAATTGCAAATTGTATTTGCAATTGTGTTTTCAGTTTGTGGACACATACGTTGAGACATAATCCAAATGCAATTGCAAATCGCACATTTGCGCTTCCATTTTCTTTTCCGTGTTTGTAACATGTCCGCCAAATTTTAAATGGAAATGCAAAGTCCATTTCCAATGTCTTACGACTTATGACCCTGTCGTTTTGGAATAGCAACAGAAAATCACCCATTTGCTATTTTACTGTCTCCGCATCCTGTAATTAATGTAATCAATCTAATCACATATTAATTGCACATCAAATTTAGATGCAAAAATATTTTAAAGTCATTATTGTGTTAAATGAGAAAAGCATCAATTAGAAAATTAGCTTTATAAAAAAATTTGTCATTTTTCTTTTTTTTTTTCTTTGTTCATTTTTTAATTTTTAATTTTTGGGTGAACTATCCTTTTAGTTTAATTTTTTTTAATATAGATTTTTTTTCATATTTTTTATTATTATGGAAATATGAAATTATTTTTTTTAAATGAAGCGATATTCTAAATAATAAGCTAAAACTGCCAGTAGGTGGCAGTAAATGTCTTAAGTAAGTGGAGTTCATTCATTCATTTGATTCTTTCAAACTGCTGATTCATTCAGGAATGAAGTAAACAGCTCTCTTTATGAATGGCCCACACACTGCACAACAGTTCTGCTGTGGCTTTATATATAACATTTTTGTTGGCAAAACTGAGCTAAAACAGACAAAATTGTATCTACAATATAACACAATACTAAGTTATTGAACCATCGCATAACATCAACATGACATTTGCACTCGTGCTAATTGGGACAAAAACAGCACTCGTGTGATATTGCTTAACTATATCTAATCATACAGATATGAGATAAAACTCATACAGGGGTGTTTTTGCCCCAATATCCTGAATTTTAGGGGTCTGTAACTGCAATCTTTAAGCCACACCACGAAGTGAGTTGTTGACCTGCATCATGTTTGTCACCAATCAACCTTATACTGTAGGTTTTTAGGTTGTTCTGTACAGGTTGTTTGGCTTGAAATGATGCTGTGCAGACCGATCAATGTTTTACATCCAAGTACCACAAGCATGGTCCATAGAGAGCAGACGGCTCTGCATGCTTTCAAAACGCTCTCGCAGGAGCTGATGTCATACACCGATCAGTTTGAAATGTTATGAAATGTAAGATGTAGTTCATAATTTTAACGCATCATTTTTTTCCAAAATTAATTAAATTAATTCATTAAATTGATAGCTCTAATATTAACATAATATGACTTAGGCTGCACTTTCTTTTTGTCCACACACACTTAGTGCAAACTGATGATAAACTTCAATTAACTTATTTTCTTTCGTATTTATTGTCAGGAGAATATAACACAGGAAAATTATATACGGTAAATTAAATAATGCACATAAAAGCATGAGATAAAATCAGGGAATTAAAAAGAAAGCACAGGCTCATGCATAGTGGTTTGTTACATGTTCTGTTGTTTTTTGATGATATAAATGGAAATAGAAAACACTATGAAAAAACACTCTTACTTCCACCGTTTCTATTGCCCCACAGATTCTGGCAAGTCAGACCTGATGAAGGGAAGAGATGAAATTATTATACACACTAAATCTAATCTAAAATAGTTTGTTGTTGTACCATGATCTGCTTAAACTCACTAAACAAAAATAGATTTAAAAAAAATAAAATAAAAAACAAACAAACAAACATTTGTGAAAAGTACTTTTTTTTTCTTCTTTTCTTATGTGGGGTAAGACAAAACAGCAACAGAGCCACAACTTTCAACACTAACACTGTGTCTATTGTAGGAAAACACGCACCTGCTGAATTCGGGGCTACTAATCGCTGACACTTAGTGTTTAGCGAAAATAACTCATTTATGTCTTCATTCATCTCTTTCATTCTGACTTCTTTTTTCTGCCCTCGAACTGTTAGTTTGAAACTGTATGTTTTGCATTGTCCTGAAAACAGAAAACATTTTACATTTGATGATACTTTTTAAAGAGCTTGGAACTCAATAATGGATTTTAAATACAATATAAGCAGGTTTTACCTTGAGAAGAGATGCTTAGTTTGACATTCATTATGTGAAAATTATTTATGTTATTTGGTGATTGACAGGTCAGTGCTACAGCTGAAAGAAAAACAGAAATGAACTCAATGAGTTTATCAGTCATCACTTTCAGACGTTACATTTCACAGGTTATTACAAAGAAATTACAACTTTAAAAAAGTTACCTGGAATTGCTGGGTTCAAGAAACATTGATTGGTCAAACTGATGCTGATTTTCAGGTTTTTTGAGCAGGCTGCACAAACAACATTATTAGACTATTATATAATGATTCATGACATGATGTAACACTTTATATTACTTATTAAAAATTATATGCAAACATTTACAGTCATAATCTTTTTCTTTTTGTTATTTTAGCTTACATTTTCATTTTCCTAATGTTCACCTAACAGCATATTCTATAGCATATATTTCTCTTTAAGTTAATAAATGTATATTTTTTTAAAGCAACATACTTATCTGGCACATAGAACAGCAGATGATCATCAGCCATAGCAAATTCTGCTTTTGTTGAGACATATTTCCCAGAGACAGCTGCCTGATAGAGACACAAGAGTTTAATTTAGTTTTCTGCAGACAGAGCTAATAAATCTTTGGTAATTTTCTTATTGCATTCTTTAGATAAAGTCCACAGTCCAAGAGTTGAAAGAATTTAATGCGTCCACATATGAAGCTGTTTGAGCTGCTAATGAGCTGCTGGACACTGACATACAGTTCATTTGAAAACATGCAAATCATGTTTATTTCAGACTTAACTGTATCTGGTTACATTAAGATCCAGTTTATCAAGTCATATATATATATTACACTTTGTGTTTGTGCACATTTCTGTACAGTAAATGACATTTGTTTTGATATTTCATGACCTAATGAACGGCATTCACATAAGTGTGAATAAAATGAATAAATGATTTTCCATCATGAAATAAGAACTGTAACAGAGAATCATAAGTGACAAAACAATGATAGATTCACTGATTCTGACCATGTTTTTTTTTTTTTCTTTATGAAACGAACATGCAAATATCAGAATCCACAGGCATGTCGACATTCATCCTGTAGATGTAAATTAGTTTTGTAAATAAGGTTCGGTGTTGTTTGAATCGCTGACACACACGATCACACATGGATGACTATAATGCTTAAATCTAACTATTAAGGCTACGTTCACACTGTCAGTTTTTGGGACTGACTACCGCATTTACCGCATGTAGCCAAATACAGGGCTGTCGACCGTATTCTGTTGCTGTGTGGACGTGGCCTATCAACAGTCATATCTGAGAGATCTGAAAGCACTTATACAATCCTTATAAGCTCACAGATAGCATCAACTTTAGATTAAAAGAGTACAAAGACTTTTTTTTATCAGTCATAACTTCTGGAGAAAAATACAGCAAACGCTGAACAAAGATGAATCTTTCTAGAGCTCATGTGTCGACCACCTGCATTGGCAAACACTATTAAACTGAAGCATACTTTGAAAGGCTAAGCCTTCAGCTATTTGTGGGTAATTCTATGGAAATGTCAATTTTTCTGTCCCTAGCCTTTACAGAAATATTACACTTGAAAAACACTTTAGGGTTACTATTTATATATATATTTTTTAAATGAAACAATGTGTCATTTGAACAATTATACCTTCTTGAGCCATCAATGTGGCAGTTTTTGTTTTTAATTCATTATAAAGAATTCCAAGCACCACAAAACTGCTCGTCCCCACAGCCACGATTGACCATGATTGATAACATGTGGTTTGATACCTTGCAGTAGACATTTTGTAAAATACATTTTTCATGAACATTGTCACTGGTGTTACCTTCCTTATGGGTAACACCTGTGAAGATCAGTTTATGTTTATGTTCATTTACTAACTGCTTTCACTAAATGCCAAATGTAACAATTTAGTCTCATCTATTAATTATAGTTGAAAAATAAGGATCTTTGGTCTAATGTACAGTGGTGTGAAAAAGTGTTGGCCCCCTTCCTGATTTTTACATTTTTTGCATGTTTGTCACACTTAAATGTTTCAGCTCATCAAACAAATTTAAATATTAATCAAAGATAACACAAGTAAACACAACATGCAGTTTTTAAATGAAGTTTTTTATTATGAAGGGAAAACAAAATCCCACATGGCCCTGTGTGAAAAAGTGCTTGCCCCCTCCTATTAAATCATGAAAGAACTGTGATTAACCACATTATTTTAGAAAGCCGAGTTAAATTTCACGAGCCAAACCCAGGCCTGATTACTGCCAGACCTGTTGAATCAAGAAATCACTAAATAGATCCTGTCTGACAAAGTGAAGCATGTTTAAAGAGCAACACAACATTCCGCGATCTTAAGAAATTCATAAACAGATGAGAAACTAAATATTTTACATGTATCAGTCTGGACAGGGTTATAAAGCCATTTCTAAGGCTTTGGGCCTCCAGCGAACCATGGTCAGAGCCATTATCCACAAATGGAGAAAACTTGGAACAGTGGTGAACCTTCCCAGGAGTGGCCGGCCTACCAAAATTACTCCAAGAGCGCAAAGACGACTCATCCAGGAGGTCATAAAATAACCCAGAACAACATCTAAAGAACTGCAGGCCTCACTTGCCTCAATTAAGGTCAGTGTTCATGATTCGAGCAATTTTGTCTCTAAAATTATATGGGGAAATATGGGGGAGTGGCTTAATTGCATCTGATACTTGTCATTTTGCTCACAGCTGATTGGTCCAGTTTGGGTTTGCGATCTCTAACCCAGAATAAAACCTTTTCCGGAGCAGGGTAGCTGTGTTACCATGGTGACGAAACCCGCTCAAAACCAACCCACCTTCTTGAGCCCGAAAACTCAGTTTGCTCAAACTGAACGCGAACTTACCTAGGTAAAAACTGAAACCGCCTTCATGCTACAAGCCACTGCTTGATAAGCCTGGAGCTTCCAAGACTCTGAAACCTCTTGGTGGAGGCCTTGGAAGTGAGGCAGAGGCCTACGAGGCTCAACAGAACTATGGCTGGCCAGATTTTGGGCCGTTTTGCTGTCACATTCTAAACCCAACTTATCCACAGTGCGTCACCACTTCCAATAACTCATTATAGGACGGGGAAGTGTTGTTCGTCCTGCAGAAAGAAAGAAGGCAAGCCTTGAGTACAAAAACTTTCAAATGCAAGCCATCACAGTAGTGACAACCAGACAGGCCATAAGCATGACCTGAGCATGCTGGACTTATTTAATAATAGTAGAAACAATTTGAATATGCTAATGATGAAGTAACTTTCATTACTGGATACCTGATAAAATTTAAGTCAAGTCACCTTTATTTATATAGCGCTTTTAACAATACAGATTGTGTCAAAGCACTTAACAGTATCAAATTGGAGGATAGAGTGTCAGTAATGTATAATGATAAGATTAAACACTCAATTTTCAGTTAAAGGCATTTCATTATTGAATTCAGAGATGTCACTGTTTAGCTCAGTTTAGTTTAAATAGTATCTGTGCAATCAAATCGGCGATAATCGCTAGAAATTAAGTGTCCCCAACTGAGCAAGCCAGAGGCGACAGCGGCAAGGAACCAAAACTCCCTCTGAGACAGAATGGAGAAAAAAACCTTGGGAGAAACCAGGCTCAGTCGGGGGGCCAGTTCTCCTCTGACCAGACGAAACCCACAGTTCAAAAGTTTATATTTCTATTTTTATTTTGTTGCAATTTCTAACAATAATAGTATTATGTAGTTAGGTATTTTATTATATTTTTAGTTATTTTGTTATATTTTTAGTTTTATTGTATTTTAGTCGAGGTCTTCACTGGGGATATGTCTCTGGGGCTCATCTAGGTGTCCTGGTCTCCGCTGACGATCAGGGCTGTAGACATCATCTCTTGGTGCTGATCCACCATCTGATCGGATACGGACTGAGAAACAGACTAGGAAAGAAACAGACAAATATTAGCATAGATGCCATTCTACTTACAATGTAACGAGTACATCGTGTGTTATGGGGAGTGTTCCCGGTTCCGGTTGATCTAATTAATGCAGCCTAACAATCCTTTAACAGATCTGAATAATAGAAGCGTATTAGTGTGTTGTGTGTGTGCCAGGATAAAGAGATGTGTCTTTAATCTAGATTTAAACTGACAGAGTGTGTCTGCCTCCCGAACAGTGTTAGGTAGATTGTTCCAGAGTTTGGGTGCTAAATAGGAAAAGCATCTGCCGCCTGCAGTCGATTTTGATATTCTAGGTATTATCAAACGGCCGGAGTTTTGAGAACACAGTGGACGTGGAGGACTATAATGTGATAAGAGCTCGCTCAAGTACTGAGGAGCTAAGCCATTCAGGGCTTTATAAGTAATTAACAAGATTTTAAAATCTATCCGATGCTTGATAGGGAGCCAGTGCAGTGTTGACAGAACCGGGCTAATATGGTCATACTTCCTGGTTCTAGTAAGGACTCTAGCTGCTGCATTTTGAACCAACTGTAGTTTGTTGATCAAGCGTGCAGAACAACCACCCAATAAAGCATTACAGTAGTCTAACCTTGAGGTCATAAACGCATGAATTAACATTTCTGCATTTCACGTTGAGAGCATAGGTCACAATTTAGATATGTTTTTGCAACGTGATCTCACAGAATTCCGTGTAATGTTCACGGACTTAATTAACCTCCGAATCTGTGGTGGCATCACGGAATCTCCGAAAATTCCGTGATGGGCTCACAGAAAAAATTCCGTGATGGGCTCACAGAAGTGATACCAATGTAAGTCAGTGACAGGCATCAGCCGTGCTCCACGCACGGAAACCCTTAGCATCAATATGCCGACGCGATACTGGGACATTTATCGTCATTATTGTTCAGAACTGGGTAGGTTTAGGGTAGGGGTGGGGTCAGGTACTCCAGTGAAAGTGGAACTGCATCGGAGTCACTCTTTTTACGTTGAACCAGTGAATCCGTGCATGGACCACGGCTGATGCCTTCTGTGAGCCCATCACGGAATTTTCGGCGATTCCGTGATGCCACCACAGATTCGGAGGTTAATTAAGTCCGTGAACATTACACGGAATTCTGTGAGATCAGGTTGGTTTTTGAGATGGAAAAACGCAGTTTTACAGATGCTAGAAACATGGCTTTCAAATGAAAGATTGCTATCAAACAGCACACCTAGGTTCCTGACTGATGAAGAAGAATTGACAGAGCAGCCATCAAGTGTTAGATAATATTCTAGGTTATTACATGTGGGTTTTTTAGGTCCGATAATTAACACCTCTGTATTTTCAGAATTTAGCAGTAAAAAATTACTCGTCATCCAGCTTTTTATATCGACTATACATTCCGTTAGTTTCTCAATTTGGTGTGTTTCACCGGGCCGCAAAGAAATATAGAGCTGAGTATCATCAGCATAACAGTGAAAGCTAACACCATGTCTTCTAAAAATCTCCAAAGGGTAACATGTAAAGCGTGAAAAGTAACGGCCCTAGTACTGAGCCTTGAGGTACTCCATACTGCACTTGTGATCGGTATGATACCTCTTCATTCACTGCTACGAACTGATGGTGGTCAGATAAGTACGATTTGAACCATGCTAAGGTACTTCCACTAATGCCAACAAAGTTTTCTACTCTATTCAAAAGAATGTTGTGGTCGATAGTGTCGAACGCTGCACTAAGATCCAGTAGAACTAATAAAGAGATACAACCACGATCAGATGATAGAAGCAGGTCATTTGTAACTCTAATGAGAGCAGTCTCAGTACTATGATACGATCTAAATCCTCACAGATACCATTTTTCTCTAAGAAGGAATATAATTGTGAGGATACTACCTTTTCTAGTATCTTTGACAGAAAAGAGAGATTTGAGATCGGTCTGTAATTAACGATCTCTTTGGGGTCAAGTTGTGGTTTTTTAATGAGAGGCTTAATAACAGCCAATTTGAATGTTTTGGGACATATCCTAATGACAATGATGAATTAATAATAGTCAAAAGAGGATCCATGACTTCTGGAAGCAGCTCTTTTAGTAGTTTAGATGGAATAGGGTCTAACATAAATGTTGTTAGTTTAGATGATTTAACAATTTTATACAATTTTTCCTCTCCTACAGTAGAGAATGAGTGGAATTGTTCCTCAGGGGATCTATAGTGCGCTATCTGATGCGATACTGTAGCTGACGGCTGCATGGATACAATTTTATCTCTGATAGTATCGATCTTGGAAGTGAAGTAGTTCATAAAGTCATTACTGCTATGCTCTTGGGAAATGCCAACACCTGTTGATGCTTTATTTTTCATTAATTTAATCACTGTATTGAATAAATACAGAGGGTTATGTTTGTTTTCTTCTAGAAGAGACAGAAAGTAATCAGATCTAGCAGTTTTTAATGCTTTTCTGTAGGATAGCATACTTTCTCGCCAAGCTAAACGAAATACCTGTAGTTTTGTTTTCCTCCAGCTGCGCTCCATTTTCCGGGCTGCTCTCTTTGGGGCTACAGTATTCTCTTCCATGTGACAGTATTAAATCTAGAGTATGATTTCGACAATGAGTAGGTCCTGACACGTGTTGTTTAACACCAATAGAGTTAGACTTTATCTGCAGTCAGCACTAACTCCAATAGAAAATCAGAAAATTATTTAATAAAGTCTGTATGGTGCCCTGGTGGCCTGTATAAAGTAGTCAGTACAAACATCACAGGGGATTTATCATTAATACTTGTTTCTTTGGATAAAGTTATATGAAGCACCATTACTTCGAACGAATTATACTTGAAACCCGACCTCTGAGAGATACTGAAAATATTGCTATAAATTGTAGCAACACCTCCCCCTTTACCTTTTGGACGTGGTTCAGGTTTGTAACAGTAATCTTGGGGTGTAGACTCGTTTAAAGTAATGTAATCATCTGGTTTTAGCCAGGTTTCTGTCAAACAATGCACATCTAGTTTATGGTCAGTGATGATATCATTTACAAAAAGTGCTTTTGAAGAAAGGGATCTAATATTCAATAAGCCAAGCTTTATCATGTATTTATCTGTATTATATCGGTTTTGTATTTGTTGAACATCAATTAAAAATTGTTACTATTACTTTGGTTTGGATGTTTTCTGTATTTTCTAGTTCGGGGAACAGACACAGTCTCTATAGCGTGATATCTAGGTGAAAAAGTTTCTATGTGCTGAGAGTTATCTGACTTCTGTGACGTGAGGCGGCTAGCAGACGATCGGTTTAGCCAGTCTGTCTGCTTCCTGACCTGGGCTCCAGTTAGTCAAGTACAAACTCTAAGACTATGTGCCATATTTCTAGAGAGAAGAGCGGCACCACCCCAGGAGGGATGAACACCATCTCTTTTCAACAGGTCAGGTCTGCCCCAAAATTTCTTCCAATTGTCTATAAAGCCTATGTTATTTTGTGGGCACCACTTAAACATCCAGCCATTGAGTGATGTCTAAGTGGTAAATACAGACATTTTCTGTATTTAGATACAGAAAATGTCATGCTTTTTTACGCTTTGTTGGTGAGATTGTGTACCTTTCTGTGAAATTGACATTTGCTTTGATATTTCATGACCTAATTAATTTGTATATTCATAAGTGTGGCTGAAGTGAATAAATGATTTTGTAGTCAGTCCATCATGATTAATAAAATTACATTGTATTAGCTGCATTAGAATCACATGATAAATACTGAGAAATATAACAGAGAATCATAAGCAACATAAAACAATGACTGATTCACTGATTCTGACCGTGTTTTTTTGGTTGTTTTGTTTCCAGTAACCAAATATGTTTCACATCTGTGTGCATGGACTTTAGTAAGATGCTTTATAAAATGACCATGCAAACATCTGAATCCAAAGGCGTGTTGACATTCATCCTGAAGATGTACATTTTTCTAAATAAGGATCAGTGTTGTTTGAGTTGCTGACACGCACATGATCACACATGAATTATAACACTTAACAAATCGAACAACAGTAATATCAGATCATACCAGAGTTTTGAAAGCACAATTCAATCCTTCTACTAAGTTTTTAGTAATGATCAGCAGGTATGTGTCATTTGTTTTTGAGTGATTTCAGTAAAACTGATGCTTTTAGGGTCATACTTTTCTGTACATACATCATTTTAGTCTAAGAGAAAGAAAGTCTGAGACAAAGAAAGCCTTCTGTCTTAGTTATGCTAGTTATAAATATTTTCTACAGCAGTAATGTTGGATTGAGCGATGGTTGTGGTGGAGTCGGTGCTTTCTGGATCATCGGAGAAATGATCCGCGACGTCATTGTGAATGTGGTAGTAATACAGGAAGAGGAAAAACCCTGAAAAAAGATCAGAAAAACTGATTTCAACTAATTCAGATACATTTCAGATATGATTGAAGTAATTTGCATAATTTTTAAACTGTAACCAGAAATAATCAAACTCCCATATCCCTTTATAATAATAATAAAATAATACAATTAATTAAACATTTTATGGATTCATTAAAATAATTTGCTGAAGTCTGTAGGAAAAATAGAAATGTTCTACTGATGCATGTGATTGCTTCTCACCCTGAAACGAGTTCAACACAGTGAATATGTAATATGAGGGAATGAGCATCGGTCCATAACTGAAGAACGCCACAGACCACGTCAGACCGAAGAGCACGAACAAACTCAACATCATCATCAGCTGCTTTCTGAACGTCTTTCTCTTGCCGTCAGTCGCTTTTGTGTTTCTGGTCTGAACGACCTTAGTGACGATCATGATGAAGATTCCTGTCGTGAAGATGAACACTAAAGCATAGTAGCCGATGTTCACTGTGTAGTGAATGTAACGATTTGTAATCCAGCACCTTTAATTAGAAAATAATGAAATATAATTAAGAAGACAATCAGTAGACATTCATAAATATACACATTTGTGACATCAGAACAACTTACATTCGGGTGATTTTTCCAGACGTGGCATTTATGATCACTGCTTCATATCCTCCTACAGAAACAATAACTGTGACTATTGGAGCTGGACACACTGAAAACACAGAGACAATGGTTATAGTAAAAAAAAACAAAAACAAACAAAAAAAACAAAAAAAACTAAAACCATTTTAAAAAGTTACTAAAAAAATTAGTTTTGCAAAAAACTGTTTTTATTAACTAACATTACAAATTAACAAAGTTGAATAAATAGTGTAATAAATGTATTGTTCATTGTTTGTTCATATTAGTTAATACATTAACTAATATTAACAAATGACACCTTATTGTAAAGTGTTACCAATAATTCAAATAAATGCTATAATTCATTCAAATAAGCGTGATCTTACCGTACTATTTCATCTCTGTGTCTGATTTGAAACGGGCAGAATGCTAGAGCTAACGAGCCATAGCTTATGAATATACCTGTCATTTTTACCCTTCCGGTCAAATATTACACTGCAAACATCAACGTTAACTTGTCAATGCTGGCAAATGACCATGGTATAAGCAGGATAATTCGTGGCTAGCTGTGCTTCAAATGATTTTAATGCACTTTGCGGATTTTGGCCTCCACGTCATGCATTAAAATCATTTAATGCACAGCTAGCCATGCATTATCCCTTACATAATCAGTGCTGGGTAGTAACTGATTACATGTAATCTGGATTACATAATCAGATTCCAAAAATTAAGTACTTGTAATTAGATTATATTACATTTTAAAATACTTGTAATCAGACTACAGTTACTTTTTTATTGATTACATGATTATTATTCACACAATAGTAATAAATTATTCAGAATTTATTGATTGTCCCTTATTATTTCTTTCTTTCTTTCTTTCTTTTTTTTTTTTTTAAAGAAGCCTTTTTTGGTCAAATATTTTTTTGTCAGCCAAACCTCTTTTCCCCTGAGATTTTAAGGTAATAAGTTAATGTTTAAAAACATTTGCATGGTTCATATTTATATCAGTACAAGTACTGATACATATAAAAAAATCTATAGTTTTGACAACACTACTGATTCGTGTGTAGTATATTTTCTTTTTCAGTGGAATTTACAATCGGACTAGTATATTTACAATATTCCGCACCCACCCGCTCCCATGATATATTCACTCTTTGTTCACCCACTGTCTGCATATAATAATTTTCTTCCTGACCCGACCCACTAAATGTAGATCTCCTTTCCAGAATACATTTAAATTTCCGCTACTAAAAGAAAGAGAGATGGGCTAACAAATAAAAGTGTAGTCTGCACAAGACACAAAATTCGTTTAACATTTTGCTTCCAACACAGTAGGAAAAAACGTGTCAGAGAAAATAAAAATGTTGTACAAACATACAATAAGAAAACTATTTCTTATTTTTATTCGTCTTGGCAGGATACAATCCGTTTAACAATTACAACACAATAGGAAAAAGTGTCACAGAAAAAAAAAAAAAAAATGTAGGTTGTACAAAAATAGCCTATTAGCTATTTTATTTGTCTTGTCAAAATACTAAATTTGTTTAACATTTTGCTGTTAACAGTAGGAAAAGTGTTGCAGAGAAAAATAAATAAATAAGACATCTGTCATTTAAAATGATAGGCTAAGCAAAATATTAAATCTGGTCGGGTCCCGTGGTTCCCGCGGGAGAGCCGTGGGAATGCAGACCTCTACACTATTGTACTTTATTTACTCTTAAAGGGTGTATACTAGTATCTAAATGGTACAAATTATGACTGTTTGAAAGAGTACTGCTCCAGTGACAGCTTTTGTACCATTTATTTCTGAGTGTGTAACTCACCCCAGCCCAACACGGTGATCTTCCTCGTGTAGTTTCTGATGGTGACGTTCTGTCTGATGAGCCATAAGTACATATGAAGTGCTTGAATGAAGAACCAGGTGAATGAGGCCAGCATGGAGTAATGCAGGAGCAGCGCTATGAAGACGCACGCAGCGTTGTCTTGTGTGTTAGCGACGCTCTCGTTTGACAAAAACGAGGCATTCAGTAGAAACAAAGCCACAAACATGTTCATCAAGATCTTCGTGGCCTGATTTGATTTGGCCTTCCTATTAAAGCATAAAAAACAACTGTTCTTGCAACATAAACTAAAACTTAAATAACAGCACTAACTATATGTTATACATTTAAAATACTCTACCGCAGCAGAAAATGCATGAATAAAGCGATGGACAGAAAAAACATGGAGATGCCGCAGCCGATATAAGTGATATAAGTCAATGATTCCAGATCCTTTGCTGTGATGTTTGCATATGACTGAGACTGAGGGATGTGAGAAAACACAACAAAACACACAGATCAGCAATAACTTTTTTAAAACCATTTCTTGTTTGTTAGACAGCTCAGAAAGTTTTAAAAGCATATATTTGCTTGTTTTGTCATATTTTACAAGTTCACTAGCATGTAGACATGGACTAAAAGACTCTGGTATTGATTTAATGGGATCTTTAAATAAAACATGAATTATGAAAGTTTGGTAACACTTTACAATATGGGTGCACAAATATGCATTAAATAATGCTTAACTAATGTACAGATAATCATGAGTTAATGTATAACTCATGATGAACTAAACCATTTATTAATGATTACTGCATAAGCAACTAATTAACATTCTATATGATTCATAGATTAAGTAATCAATAAATCGTTATCAGTTAAATGTGTCAAAGTATTTATTCCCTAGTAACATATTATATTAACTAACAATGTAAATTCATATGTTAATTACCACTATGGGTTGATGCAAGCATTTCAACTTCCAGTTGTCTGCTTTAATATTAATTAATAATTAATATTAGCTAATGATTTGCAAAGGTATCAAGTTTATGACTTTACTTGTTGAGGCACAGAACTATTAACTAATTGTTAAGTAATATGTCATTATGATTATGGATTTTGAATTAGTTAGTCATGTGCCTCAACAAGTAAAGTCGTATCATAATGATATCTTTGCAAATCATTAGCTAATGATTAATTAAAGCAGACAACTGGAAGTTGAAATGCTTGCTTCAACCCGTAGTGGTAATTAACATATGAATTTACATTGTTAGTTAATATAATATGTTACTATGGAATTAATACTTTGACACATTTAACTAATAACGATTTATTGATTACTTAATGAATCACATAGAATGTTCATTAGTTGCTTATGCAGTAATTATTAATAAATAGTTTAGTTCTTCATGATGTATATATTAACTCATGATTATCTGTGCATTAGTTAAGCATGAATTAATGCATATTAGTGCCACTGTATTGTAAGTTCTTCTTCTCTGAGAAGCTTCTCACCATCAGCACTGCAAAGAACGTCAGATGTGAGCAGGAGCACTTTATGGTGTTGTTGTTGATTTCTGTCTCGCAGCCGAACGTCGTCCAATTCAGTTCCCCTTCAAAGAAAAGAGATCAAAATGATAATTTTATCAAATAAACTGGGTTTGTTGATAGGAACTGATCAGTACAGTAATTAATGAATGTACCTTTGCCAGCCCAAGAAACACAGGACACATTACTGACCTGTAAGAACAGAGTTGTTTTTTTTTACATTGTCTGGTCATTATAACAAAATAAGTTCTGCAACAAAACCTTCATTACCTCATCATTATGTGCAAAGAGCATTTCGATATTGTCGGTAAGGTTGGAGATATTGGCCCTCATTGTTATTCCATAAACCTCGTTATTCAAAACAGTCTGATTTTTAGTTTGATTCTAAAATAGAAACCAAAAATAGAGCAATCATAATCAAATATAACAATACATGAATAAGGTTGATCAAGAAACAATGGTAACACTTTATTTTGATGGTCCCTTTTGAACATTCTGTTGACACTAAGTAATGTTGCAAGTACATGTCAACAAACTCTCATAAGAGTATTAGTAGACTGTCTGCTTCATATCTACTAACTCCTTATTGTGTTGGTCTCCCAACAGATATTCTACTGACTATAAGTAACTTTGCAAGAACGTGTCAACTTAATCTAACCCTAACCCTACCAGTCAACTAATACACTACTTACACTTAGCAGTTAGCAGAAATGTAGGTGCAACATTACTTATAGTCAATAGAATGTGTTAAAGGGACCATCAAAATAAAGTGAAACCGAAACACTGACTGAAGGAGCAGTTCACCCAAAAATGTCTCATGCTGCTTTTTTTTCTTCAGCTTTTCAAACTACAATTCACAGTCGCAAAGACTATCATAACACCATTTTAGCATTATAACAGTAGTGCATATACCAACAGATGAAAGATTTAACTTCATTACAAACGTTCTGCTTATAATATTGAATATAACACAATATAATGATGACAGAATAGTAATTTTTGGGTGAACATTTCCTTAAGCATTCCTTAAAATGCTCAAACATAGTATGTTTACACTTTTATTGTGAGTACCTTGTCTCTCATATTTTTGAACTGTAGAACTGCAACAAACGCATGTCCACTGTTTTCCTGTCGTGATTTATTCACTGCTTCCTTGGGAATCTTTACAGCCCATGAAAAGTTTGTATTTGGGATACTTTGACAGTCAACAACCTGTGAAAAGAAAATTTACATTGTTTAATGAAGAATCCAGAAGGACATGATGCAATGCTTCTCAGGCCTTACGTTTATCTTGTTCTGATTTGATGAGTAGCACGTGTCTTCGGTTGTTGTGTTCTCGGCATGTATTTGGAGAAGACCGATAGCCTCCCCTTTGACATTCTGAATGCTTGTATGTTTTTTTTCCATCTCTTCCATGTTAGACTCCATTTTGTCCAAGTAGTCTCTGTAAAATGAATTTAATCACTTGGTATTCTGTAATAGAGTTACTGGAAAGTCACTGGTAACTGCACACTTACGATGCTTCTGCGGCTTCAACACCTTCACCCAGATCACTGTTATCACAGGTCACACACATCCATTCACTGTTCTTTAAACGCAGAATGAATTTGCTTACTTCTTCCTCTTCAACACATAGAAATAAATAAGGGATGGATTTCATTTAATTGTGCAATAATAGAGTTCATCTCAAATGATTAAAGTGGTCTTATATACAGTGAGGAAAATAAGTATTTGAACACCCTGCTATTTTGCAAGTTCTCCCACTTAGAAATCATGGAGGGGTCTGAAATTGTCATCGTAGGTGCATGTCCACTGTAAGAGACATAATCTAAAAAAAAAAATCCAGAAATCACAATGTATGATTTTTTAACTATTTATTTGTATGATACAGCTGCAAATAAGTATTTGAACACCTGTCTATCAGCTAGAATTCTGACCCTCAAAGACCTGTTAGTCTGCCTTTAAAATGTCCACCTCCACTCCATTTATTATCCTAAATTAGATGCACCTGTTTGAGGTCGTTAGCTGCATAAAGACACCTGTCCACCCCATACAATCAGTAAGAATCCAACTACTAACATGGCCAAGACCAAAGAGCTGTCCAAAGACACTAGAGACAAAATTGTACACCTCCACAAGGCTGGAAAGGGCTACGGGAAATTGCCAAGCAGCTTGGTGAAAAAGGTCCACTGTTGGAGCAATCATTAGAAAATGGAAGAAGCTAAACATGACTGTCAATCTCCTCGGACTGGGGCTCCATGCAAGATCTCACCTCGTGGGGTCTCAATGATCCTAAGAAAGGTAAGAAATCAGCCCAGAACTACACGGGAGGAGCTGGTCAATGACCTGAAAAGAGCTGGGACCACCGTTTCCAAGGTTACTGTTGGTAATACACTAAGACGTCATGGTTTGAAATCATGCATGGCACGGAAGGTTCCCCTGCTTAAACCAGCACATGTCCAGGCCCGACTTAAATTTGCTAATGACCATTTGGATGATCCAGAGGAGTCATGGGAGAAAGTCATGTGGTCAGATGAGACCAAAATATAACTTTTGGTCATAATTCCACTAAACGTGTTTGGAGGAAGAAGAATGATGAGTACCATCCCAAGAACACCATCCCTACTGTGGAGCATGGGGTGGTAGCATCATGCTTTGGGGTGTTTTTCTGCACATGGGACAGGGCGACTGCACTGTATTAAGGAGAGGATGACCGGGGCCATGTATTGCGAGATTTTGGGAACAACCTCCTTCCCTCAGTTAGAGCATTGAAGATGGGTCGAGGCTGGGTCTTCCAACATGACAATGACCGAAGCACACAGCCAGGATAACCAAGGAGTGGCTCTGTAAGAAGCATATCAAGGTTCTGGCGTGGCCTAGCCAGTCTCCAGACCTAAACCCAATAGAGAATCTTTGGAGGGAGCTCAAACTCCGTGTTTCTCAGCGACAGGCCAGAAACCTGACTGATCTAGAGAAGATCTGTGTGGAGGAGTGGGCCAAAATCCCTCCTGCAGTGTGTGCAAACCTGGTGAAAAACTACAGGAAACGTTTGACCTCTGTAATTGCAAACAAAGGCTACTGTACCAAATATTAACATTGATTTTCTCAGGTGTTCAAATACTTATTTGCAGCTGTATCATACAAATAAATAGTTAAAAAATCATACATTGTGATTTCTGGATTTTTTTTTTAGATTATGTCTCTCACAGTGGACATGCACCTACGATGACAATTTCAGACCCCTCCATGATTTCTAAGTGGGAGAACTTGCAAAATAGCAGGGTGTTCAAATACTTATTTTCCTCACTGTATATATATATATATCATGTGTTGCATATTTATGAATTTCGAAACATAGTTTCAGCATTATAATGTTTATGCATGTTCATCACTGTTCATATATTTATTAATGTCACAAAAATGGACTAATAACTATGGCCTATGCTGTCAGCTAGATTTTGAAACTACTGATAAGAGTAGTTTATAAAGATTCAGACGTACCATTGCATATATCATCATCAGCGTTTGTACATTTCTCTTCAGGAACAACAGTAGCGAAACAACCTCAAGAGAACATACACAAAGCTAATTCAATATAATTATCTAATACACTGTTTGATTTGAAAAATAAATAAAGGCTTCTGCAGATTTGCACTGAATACTTGCATACTTACAACAGAACAACATGGAAGGTAATGAAGGTAAAACAAACAGTTAAAACTGATTATGTGATAAAAGTGTTTTTACAATACCTGACTGGCACCACGGATTTGTAGTTTTTCAGAATATTGATCTGTTTGTTTGAGCAGGGGTGCCGCTAAACCTTTTTTACAGTGAAATACCACTGAGCCCCAGTAAAATACTGCTGATAAATTCCTCAAATACCATATACCAATCTGATAATATTTCATCAGTCATGTGTGTCATGTGTGTATCTAACAGCTGAACGAATCACTAGTGATCTAATTGGTCAAATGGGTTTGCTAAAAGGTCCAGAAATGTTTACGATTCAGTTCAATTCATTCAGACAGTTCACTCATACACTGAATCTAATTTCTAATACATGAAGGGACATTTTACAAGACAGAAAACAAAAGTATTGCCGGATGAAGCGATATTTATCTACAATCCATTATATGAAACAACTTTTGTATGAAAACTTCTTGAAAATGTGTATAAACTTTATATAAATAAAACATTGTTTTAAAAAATCGAATCAGCGATGAAGCAGCTCTTTACTGAGCGTGAAGCTTGTGAATGAGCAACACACTCTATACCGCAGGTGAAGATAATGTATATCTGAATGTCCAAAACATTTGGCTCCAAACTTCTGTTCACTTCTTTTGTAATATGATATATTATAACTATAGGTTAATCACATAAAAAATTAAGTTAAAAAGAAAGTACTGGCTCATTGTCACAGAGGACACCTGTTAAATATTTGATTATATAAACAGAAATAGAAAACACTATGAAAAAGAACAAAATCTTACTTTCTTCCATATAATTTATGGCACTGATGCTGCTGCCAACCAGAGGGCAATTAAAGATATTATCATTCTCATGTGATGAAGATCCTTCAGAAGGGAAAAGATGGAATTATTACAACCCTTGCGTAATCATTCATTTTAATTTTTTAGTAAGCAACATTCTGAAAGTTTTTTTTTAACTTGATTTGCTTTTTCCAAATGAAGAACCAATTTTTGCTATGCAGTTTTTTGGTAAAATACATTAATGATTAGATTAGCGGTGTAAGTCGCTTTGGATAAAGGCGTCTGCCAAATGCATGAGTGTTAATGTTAATGTGAATGTTAATAAATTACAATAGTCTAAAATAGTCTGTTTTGTTGAACCTCTTCTGATCTGCTCTTCCAAACTCATGAACACTGGAACAACTGAAACAAAGACAAACAAACTTCAACCAAACTTTGTTTTGTGAATATACACCGAGATAACACTAACACTGTGTCTGATTTAGGATGACATGCATCACCTTCTTGCTGGGCTGATGGCAGACAATCATCATTCACTAATAAACACAGTTTTATGCCTTCAATTGTCTCATTCATTCTGATTTCATAATCCTCCCCCTGTTTTGTTATGGTGAAACTGTATGATCTGCATTGTCCTGAAACCACAGAGAACATTTACATTTGTTGAGAAAAAAAGAAAAAAATATATATATAGAAAAAGAGCTTTGAACTCAACAATGCTTTATGAATAAAATATACACAGGTTTTACCTTGAGAAGAGATGTTTAGTGTGACATTCATTATGTGACAATTTTCTAGATTATCATATGATAGAGCTGGAAGAAAAACAGAAATTAACTCAATGAGTTTGTCAGTTGTCACAATTGCTTTCAGATAATAAATATGTATTTACACAGTCATGTTAGCAGTGTATTTCACATCTACCTGAATATGGTGAGATACTTTGGTTCCAGAAACAGTGATCCGTCGAATTGACTTGGACCTTGATTTGGATCTGATTTTCTGAGCCAGCTGCACAAACAAAGACAATGTTTAAGGTTATCATGTAACAATATGACATGATATGAAATTGTTTTTTTGTTTTTTGTTTGTTTTTTCATATTATCTATAATATATTGACAATATTCCTTTATATTTCTAGTAATATTACTTCCTGTATCTGGCTCCTAAACGCAACGTCTGGAAAAATCAAGTCGTTCTGATGTTACAAATTCATAAATTTGTGCATATCTATTCAATATTAGATGTCAAAACGTAGATGCCCACATCCATAATCTTTTTTAAAATCACATTATTTTGTTTATATGTTCATTTGTTTTCTAATGTTCACCAAACAACATATTAATTGGTATGTACTTTTATTTAAGTTATTTTAAGTTTATGCATTTAAATTAATAAATGCATTTTTTAAAGCAACATACTTATCTGGCATGAAGCACAACAGATGATCATCAGCCACAGCAAATTCTGCTTTTGTCGAGATATAATTCCCAGAGACAGCAGCCTTATAGAGACACATGTTGGTTTTAAATATAAATCTTTAATCATTTTCTTATTTCATTCCTGAGCTAAAGTGCACAGTCCAAGAGTTGAGCGAGTTTGATGTGTCCACATATGAAGCCGCAGGACACTAACATACAGTTCATTTGAAAACATGCAAATCATGCTTATTTGGGCTTTCACTGAGAATTTCAGTATCTGGTTACATTCAGGTCCATTTTTTTCCACAGAGAACTAAATAAATGTAGCAAATATTTATATTTAATAAAGTAGCAACTAATTGCCATTGAAAACAATAGCTTTAGTAGCTACTAGACAATATTTAGATTAATTTGCAATATTTACATTCCTATTTCCATACAGAAAATGGTTTCCATCAGCTGATGGACAGGTCCATTTAATGACTGAATGAAAAACAGAAATGATCTCAGTGAGTTTCAGTTGTCAGTCACAGATAATAAATATGCAGTATTCACACAGTCATGTTAGCAGTATATTTCACATCTACCTGGAACTGTTGAGCTACTTCTGTTCCAGAAACACTGATCTGTTGAATCTTCTGAGATGGCTGCACAAATAAAGACAACATTTAAGGATATCATGTAACAATGTATGACATGTTATAAAGCTCTATATTAGATTGCCCACAACCATAATCTTTTTTTTTTATTTTTTATAATCATGTTAGAGGCAATTAGACAATTAGCAATATTCAACATTCAGATTCCCATACAGGAAATTTTCTGTATTTCTGTACTGACTGGTTTTTTGTTTTGTTTGTTGTGTTTCCAGTAACCAAATATGTTTCACATCCGTGTTTGTGGATTTCAGTGAGTTGCTTTATGAAATGATCATGCAAATGTCTGAATCCACAGGCATGTGCACATTCATTCTGAAGTTATAAGTCTGTTTTCTAAATAAGGTTCGGTGTTGTTTGAGTCGCTCTTTCACGCACATGATCACACAGATGATATTAATGACCAATAAATCTAACAACAGTCATATCAGTTCATTTCAGAGATTTGAAAGGACAATTCAATCCTTTACAATAATAGGCTATTACAATAATGATCAACAGATATTTGTCATTTGTTTTGAGTTAATTCACTAAAATATACCCTTTTTAGGGTCATAATTTTATGTGTATGCATCATTTTAAACAGTTCTTTGTCGTTCATAAGTGACTTTTGTCTTTGTGTTGTTTTTGAGCTTTATTTTGGTGAGAATACACAGTTTCCCCTTAAACAACACCTGTACAGATCAGTTTAAGAAATCAGTCTAAGAAAGTCTGAGACACAGAAAGCCTTGCATTAATCAGTAATGCATTAATTCAAATAATTTAATTAAAACTGTAGGAAAAATAGAAGTATTCTACTAATTCTACTGCATACTAGTGCCTAAATTGTATATATTGTTACCTTTTGAAAAGTACTGCCCCAGTGACAGCGTTTCTACCATTTTATCTGAGAGCGTATAACTCGACATCATATAAGTTATGATGTCGTGGCCACGACACAACTAAGTGAACCCGACCATGTCACCTCACAGGCACCGTAGTTTCATAACTTAGTTACATGGTAAGTACATTTTGTTTCATGAAAGTACAATGGCTACAACTAAGTACTTAATTAGGTAATTACTCTGTATTATGGACACTTTCAAATAAAGTGTTACCGGCTTTTCTATTAAAACATAAAACTGCTTTTTGCTAATTGTGTGATACTATAGATGACCAGTGGTTAATTTTAATAAAAGTCCTTATTCAAACAGTCAGAATATTTCAATTTTAATACCCTATAGATATGAGGTTTTCACAGATGTTACTGTTTTTGTTAATGAACATAAATTTACATCTGCATCTTGCCTTCAAAGTCAGGGAACACAAACCTGTTTCATGATTTGAAACAATGTCATCTATTACAACATGCCAAAAAAAAGAAATTAATTTCTCTATTAAGATATTTTAAGGAAAAAAGACTGAAAAGTAAGTTTACTCATATTTTGATGTAGATAATAATAATATTGTATTATCATTATCAATCTTTTGGATATAGTAATTAAGATTTGTGAAACGTTCACCTGTCTAGTTTTAATTGTCTGGTTTCTACAACTTTCACTCAGGAGAAGAAATCTGCCTTTCAGCTCAAAAGAAACAAAGATTTGACATTTGTCATGATAATTATCAATATCGACTGATATGAAAAATTGTATTGTGATCATTTTTGGGCCATATCGCTCAGCCCTAAATGAATGTACCTTTGCCATCCCAAGAAATGCAGGATGCCATTTCACAATGTCTGGTCATAGATAAATCTTATCTTACCTGTCTGTGGAATTCTGGTGCTGATGCTAAAAAAAGAACTAAAAAAACTCAACATTAACACTCTATTGTAGGAAGACACGCACCTAATGAATTCAGAACTGATGGCAGACAATTATAATTTGTCAATAACCACTGTTTTATTCAACTTTAACCAGATCATTCATTCTGATTTCATAATTCTCCTGTTTTGAATTGACTTATCAGTTTTTCTGAGCAGGCTTCACAAACACAACATTATTAAACTATTAGATAATGGTGTACGACATGATATAACACTCTACGTTAGATATTAATTTGATAATTGCATTTTTTAAAGCAACATACTTTTATGGCAGGTTGAACAACAGATGATCATCAGCCACAGCAAATTCTGCTTTTGTCGAGACGTAATTCTCAGAGATAGCGGCCTGATAGAGACACACATTATATCTTGTTTTCTACAGGCTTTAGAAATATAGATATATATATATATTTTATTTTTATTTTTTTTAATTTTTTTTTTTATAATTTTCTAACATTCTTGAGCTAAATTCCACAGTACAAGAATTGAGAGAGTTTGATCTGTCCACATATGAAGCTATTGGATTATGAGCCTCAGCATATAGCTGTGCATACAGTTCATTTGAAAACATGTAAATCATGTTTATTTGGGCTTTAACTGAGAATCGCAGTATCTGGTTACATTCAAGTAAAGTTTATCAAGTCAAAAATGTATATTTCATAAAAGTAGCAACAGAATGCCAATGACAGCATAACCTTTATTAGAGGCTATTTAGATTAATTTGCAATATTTATCAGATTTTCATACAGAAAATGCCAAGTTTGAACATTTTTCATAGAAACAATGAACTAGTAACTCTCTTTACAATTAATGGCACATGCTTTGTTATTTTGTCATCTAAAGAAGAACACTCACATATTTACAAGTCTGACTGAAGTGAATAAATAATTTTGGAGCCACTGAAAGTCCACCATGATGAACAATTACATTTTATTAGCTTCATTACAGTCATTCAGAGATAACAGCATCTATAGATGTAAACAACATTAAATAATGCAAAAACATAAGTTGATTCTGACAGCATTTTTGTATTTTGTGTTTTCATATACCCAATATGCATCATATAATTATATATCAATTGACCATGAAAATATATGAATTCAAAGGTGTGTGGACATTACTTTCATTCTGAAGATGTGAATCTGTTTATTAAAAGAGGTTCAGTGTTGTTTGAGTTGCTCTGACAGGTACATGATCACATATAGTGGACAGAATGATGATTATAACGCTCAATAAATCAGTTATATCAGGTCATATAATATGCAGTCCTTCTACAATTATAGACTTGTTTCAGTAATGATTTTTCAATGATTTGATTTTAGTTATTTCACTAAAAGTGACCCTATTTAGAGTCATAATTGTATGTGCATGCATAATTTTAAACATTCCTTTCTTGTTCATAAGTAACTTTTGTCTTTGTGTTGTTTTTGAACTTGATTTTGGTAAAAATACAAAGTTTCCCCTTAAACAATGACTGTACAGATCAGTTTAAGCAATCCGAAAATGACTATGAAAGTCTAGACAAAAAAAGCTTTCTGTCTTAATTATGCTAGTTATACTATAAATATTTTCCACAGCAGTAATGCTGGATTAAGCAGTGGTTGTGGTGGAGTCGGTGTTTTCTGGATCATCTGAGAAATGACCCGCGACGTCATTGTGAATGTGGTAGTAATACAGGAAGAGGAAAAACCCTGAAAAAAGATCAGAAAAACTTATTTCAACTAATTCAAATACATTTCAGATATAATTAAAGTAATTTGCATAATTTGTAAACTGAAAACTGTGAACAAATATAATCAAATGGTGAAATGATCAATAAATAGTTAAATAGAATAATGAAATAAAAAAAAACACTAATAATAATTAAAAATTATTTAAATAATAAAATAATATAAAAACTGAATTAATTAAATCTAATAATTAGCTAAAATATATATAGGAAGAATAAAAGCATTCTATCAATTGTTCTGATGCATGTGATTGTTTCTCACCCTGAAACGAGTTCAACACAGTGAATATGTAATATGAGGGAATGAGCATCGGTCCATAACTGAAGAACGCCACAGACCACGTCAGACCAAGAGCACGAACAAACTCAACACCATCATCAGCTGCTTTCTGAACGTCTTTCTCTTGCCGTCAACTGCTTTCATGTTTCTGGCCTGAACGACCTTAGTGACGATCATGATGAAGATTCCTGTCGTGAAGATGAACACTAAAGCATAGTAGCCGATGTTCACTGTGTAGTGAATGTAAGGATTTGTAATCCAGCACCTGTAATTAAAGAGAATGAAATATTACTTAGAAGACGTTCAGTGGATGTTCATAACTTTATGAATTTGTGACATCAGAACAACTTACATTCGTGTGATTTTTCCAGATGTAGTGTTTAGGATCACTGCTTCATATCCTCCTATAGAGGCGATAACTACAACTATTGGAGCCGGACACGCTAAAAACACAAGACTACAAAAGCTATAGTTATACTGTAAATACAACTGTTTTTTTTGTTTGTTTTGTTTTGTTTTGTTTTGTTTCTCTCAGATACACAATTTGTTTCTTAATGCCCAAAGTAAAGTTATAGTGTCAATTTAATAATCATTTGTAAACACATACAGTCAACATACCCAGTTATTGCATTAAAAGCATTAAAGTGCATTAAAATTGTCTAATGCACACCTATATTAAATGGACTTGAGCTACGATGAACTAACAACAAACAGTTGTATTTTTTTTATTTTTTTTTATTATTAATTATCATTAACAAAGATTAGTAAATACTGTAACAAATTTATTGCTCATTGTTAGTTAAAGCATGAACCTTATTGTAAAGTTTTGACTAGCTGGCAGTAAACAGATTTATTTCAAAAAGGCAACACTATAATAGGTGTTTTCTTGCTCTAACTCACCCCAGCCCAACACGGTGATCTTCCTCGTGTAGTTTGTGATGGTGAGGTTATGTCTGAGGAGCCATAAGTACATATGAAGAGCTTGAATGAAGAACCAGGTGAATGAGGCCAGCATGGAGTAATGCAGGAGCAGCGCTATGAAGACGCACGCAGCGTTGTCTTCTGTGTTAGCGATGCTCTCGTTTGACAAAAACGAGACATTCAGTAGAAACAAAGCCACAAACATGTTCATCAAGATCTTCGTGGCCTGATTTGATTTGGCTTTCCTATTAAAACATAAAACAACTGTTCTTGTAACCTGAACTTTAATACTTTAGAGCTTTGAAATTCAAGTCTAATTCAATGTTTTACTTATTGTTTCTTTGTAATTATATGTGAAATTTACAAATGCAAGTTAACTTACAAATTACTTGCAAGTTAAATTGTTTCTTTGTTTAGTATTAGTGATTATTGATTACTAAACAGCACTAACTATATGATATACTTTAAGATACTGTACCGTAGCAGGAAATGCATGAATAAAGCAATGGCCATAAAAAACATGGAGATGCCGCAGCCGATAGAAGAAATTAAGGTCAACGATTCCAGATGCGGTGCTGTGACGTTTGCATCTGGCAGAGACTGAAAGATCAGAGAAAACAGAACAAAGCAGATCAGCTGAAGGATTTTTAAAACCATTTCTTGTTTGTTAGCAAGAATCAGATCTTGTTAGCAAATTTTAAATGCTTATGATTTTTCATCTTTTACGAGTTTACTAGCATGTAGCAGGGACTAAAACACTGATATTGATTTAATGGAATCTTTAATTGAAACATGAATTATGAAAGCGTAAGTTCTTCTTCTCTGAGAAGCTTCTCACCATCAGCACTGCAAAGAACGTCAGATGTGAGCAGGAGCACTTTATGGTGTTGTTGTTGATTTTTGTCTCACAGCCGAACGTTGCCCAATTAAGTTCTCCTTCAAAGAAAAGAGAGTAACGAATGAAATTGTTTTCTTTTTATTTATTTTTTTATTTTTTTTGATCAATGAACTGGGTTTGTTGATTGAAATCAGTACAGTCATAAATGTATTTACCTTTGCCATCCCAAGAAACGCAGGACACATTACCTTTCTGAAAGAACACGTTTATTTTCATTTTGCTTTCACATTTTCTGGTGATTATAACAAAATAAGTTCTGAAACAAAACCTTTGTTACCTTATTGTTATGTGTAAAGGACATGTCAATGTTGTCAGTAAGGTTGGAGATTTTTGCCCTCATAGTTACTCCATAAACTTCATTGTTCAAAACAGTGTGAATATTGGTTTCATTCTAAATCAGGAGAGAGCAATCATAAATCAAATATAAGTAAGTGTGAATCTAATTGATCAGAAACGTTTGTCCAAAAGTAGAAACTTTCAAGAGTCTTTCCATACAAGACTTAAAAGTTAAAATTCATAGAAGCAAGGTTGGGCGATAAAACAATAACACTAATTACCACAATGTATTTTGCCCTGGCTTAAATCAACAACACGTATGATAAGTGTTCAGTGTAATGTGTATGCACTAGAAGCGAAACAAAACACGAGAAACACTGTGCCATGAACATTCCCATTTTGGGGGCATTCACACAGAATGCTAAAAACACTAGACGCAGCACTCAGGAATGGTTTAAAAAAAATGCAGCACAGAACACAAGGATCATGAGATGCACTTTTGAGACGTGATGCATATATTCACTGAGAGATATTTCTCTTAAGGCTCTTTTTTTTAAGAATTAGAACAGCCACTCTGGGGTCTTCTGATTGGTCCACTGTTTTGGAACTATAACTTGGAGAGAGGAGCTGCGTGTAAAAGTTGAAATTACTTTAACTCAACATGGTGTCTTAGCATGACACTCAATATGCGATACACTGCAAAAGACACAAGACATGAGTCCAACAGTCATACATGTTTGTCTGGTGCATTTCCATAAAAAACAATGGAAAAGTAGTGCATTGGAATGGAAAAATGTGTTTTGTGTGAATGGCCACTTAGAATGCTTTTACGTGGATTTATTATAGTAATGCGAACTGCACCATAGTATTGTGGCAGAAATACGAATATACACTGCCATTCAAAAGTTTGGGATCAATAAGATTCTTAATGTTTTTTAATCTCTTTTGCTATTAAAGGCTGTATTAATTTGATCAAAAATACAGGGGAAAAAACAGTAATATTGTGAAATATTATTGCAATTTCTAATATTGGATTCATATTTTAATATACTTTAAAATATAATTTATTTCTGTAATACAGCGCTGAATTTTCATCAGCCTTTACTCCAGTCTTTAGTGTCACATGATCCTTCAGAAATCATTCTAATATACTTAATATTTTTGGAACCTGAGATACTTTTTTCTTTGATTCTTTGAAGTCTTTACTATCACTTTTTATCCATTTAACACATCATTTCTGAATAAAAGTATTAATTTCTTAAAAATTACTAGTTAATTTACTTTAAAAAAAACTAGTTACTTAAAAAAAAGTAAGAAACATTTACTGACCCCATACTTTATAATGGTAGTGTATTTTGTAACACAAAATTTCTATTTTGAATTAACACTGTTCTTTTTAACTTTTTATTCATGAAATAATCCTGAGGAAAGTATCAGAGGTCCCAAAAAATATGAAGCAGCACAACTGTTTCCAACATTGATTATAAATCAGCATATTAGAATGATTTCTGGAGGATCATGTGAAACTGAAGACTGGAGTAATGTGGACTGCAGCCCTTTGGGGTGTCAAAATATTGTGATTTATTAAATGAATTATTAATATTATCCTGAACAGCCCTCAAAATTACACAAAAAAGTTAAAATGTCAAATAAATTCAGAGAAGTTAACTGCATGAAATGTAACAAAATGTATTAAAATAATTTCAATTAATGCATCAAATATACTGTAAATCCACAGCATAATGTGAGACCATCAAACTGCCAAAACATTTCATTGCGATTTACATTAGGAACAGTTGTGCAGTGCATTGAGAGTTGAAGCGTGCAGGGACAATGGGCAAAGAAATGGTATGGATGGTTTTATTCCATCTGCATGCACTGAAACAAAAGCAATTCTGCGAGATCACATTCTTCCACCAACGTAGGGAACTTTCTGTGTTAGTGTGTGCACAAGAATAAAATGAATGTTATGCCGGCTTATCCAATTGTTTCCTGCAGCGTTAATGACAGATCATGCCAGGTAAAACATTCTGCAGGTGATATTTAATGTTGTGTCCGCTGACTGTTGTGACAGCTTCTAGTTTAATTCACATTCATGTTCTATATAGGCTGTTTCACATTTATTTTCACGCACCATTTACTGTGCCAATGTTTGACTTTTTTCTTGGCGATTCTCAGTCTTTAAATCCATAATTTGTGCTGTCATTGATGGAAAAAATGTTTTGCTTTATAATAGAACTTGTAACAGTATAGAAAGAACTCAAAGTTCTTTCTTTCAAAGTTTCGCACTGTGCATGTCTGTGTGGTGGCACAACTGGTAAAGCAAGTGCCCTTGCGTGGCAGTGACCTGGGTTCGATTTCAGTCCGTAGTGTTTCCTACATTCGATGTTCAAATGCCTGTGCCCACTGTGCCACTGATATTCTCTAGAAGAGTGAGTTAGGTGGTATGGTGGGGGTGTTAGTAAAAGTTGAACTCTTAAACTGTGTTGTTATTTATAAAGATTAATTTATTGCATTAGAAGCAGACACTAATGGTGTCATTACCACGCTTCAAGTTTACTTGGAATGCCATTGCTATGTGTTTTGAAGTCACTAAAAGTAATAGGATAGTATGACCTCAGTTTGTTATTAGTATAATATTAATGTATGTTCAACACTCTTACAGTGTAATTGAATTGCAATTGTAATGTCACCAAAATACATTTTAATTTTATTCTTGAATTCTGCATTTCAAAATTTAAATACAAGAGTGGATATTTAAAGTGTACTTAAGTATACTTGGAATAGTTCCACTTCAGTACAAACAAGTATATTTAATACAACTTTAGTTGAATTTCAGCACTGCATTTTCACAACTAAAATACATTTAGAACAAATTTAGTTGTTCCAATTTAACAGACTTTAAGTATGCCAATTTATAATGTGCCACAAATACATTTAGTTACACTAAAGTACATACGAATAAATCGTGCTTAACTACACTATTTTTTCATAAGGGTTGTTAAAGAAAAAAGGCTGAAAAGGTTTTACTTATGTTAATTCTACTTATGTTTACTCGTGCATATTTTGACATTTATTGGGATAATGATTAATATCGACTCATATGAAAAAAAAATATTGTTGGCCATATTGCTCAGCCCTACATAGAATCATACTGTACCTTGTTTCCTATGTTTCTGAACCGTAGAACTCCAACAAACCCACTTCCATTGTTTTCAAGACGTGATTTATCAAAAGCCTCCTTAGAAATCTTTATAGACCAGGAACAGTTTGTATTTTGGACACTTTGACTCTCAACAACCTGTGAAAATAATAATTGCCATGATAACTGAGGAATCATACCCTGTTTTAATGCATCTCAGGTTTATCAGGTTTTATCAAGTTTACCATGGCATGATTTGAAGAGTAGCATATGTTGATGTCTTTGGTTTCTGTGTTCTTGGCTTGTACATGAAGAAGACCAATAGCATCCTCTATGACAATCGCTGCATTGCTTTTATTGCTTTTTTCCATCTCTTCCATCTTAGATTCCAGATTGTCCAAGGCTTTTCTGTAAAATGGATTGAATCACATGATATTCTGTAATGGATTTTAGACTTTATATCCACTAGTAACTGCACACTTACGATGCCTTTGAGGGATCAGTATATCCATGAGTTGTCATATCTGACATCAAACTGGTAGTTGGATTGTGAGTTGTCTTATGTGATATAAAACTTATAGTTGCCTTGGGAGTTGTGGTATGTGAAGTGAAACTTGTTGGCTCAGCTGTTGTTGTTTGTGATGTGAAACTTACACTTGGATTGTGAGTTGTCGTGTGAGATGTAAGACTTGTAGTTGGCTCAGTTGTCCTTGTATATGATGTGAAACTAGCAGATAAATTGTGAGCTGTCGTATGCGATGTAAAACTCGCAGTTGGCTCTGGACTTATCATTTGTGATGTGAGACTGGTAGTTGGCTCAGGAGCTGTATGTGATGTAAAACTTCTAGTTGGCTTAGAAGTTGTCATATGTGACGTGAAACTGGTAGTTGGCTCGGGAATTGTTGTATGTGATGTGAAATGTGTATTTGGATTGTGATTTGTTGTATGTGATGTGAAACTTGTAGTTTTCTCAGGAGTTGTCGTATATGATGTTAAACTTGTAATTCTGGTATGAGTTGTCATATGTGATGTGAAACTTGTAGTTGGCTCGAGACTTGATGTCTGTGATGTGAAACGTGTAGTTGCCTCGGAAGTTGTCGTGTGTGACTTGAAACTTGTAGTTGAATTGTGATTTGTTGTATGTGATGGGAAATTGGTACTTAGCTCAGATGTTGAAGTATGTGATGGGAAATTGGTACTTAGCTCAGATGTTGAAGTATGTGATGTGAAAGTGGTGGATGGCTCAGGAGTTGATGTATCTAATGTAAAGCTTGTAGTTGTCTCTGGAGTTGTCATATGTGATGTTAAGCTTGTATTTGGATTGTGATTTGTTGTATGTGATGTGAAACTTGTAGTTGGCTTGGGTGTTATCAAATGCGATGTGAAACTTGTAGTTGGATTGTCAGTTGTTGTATGTGAAGCTAAATTACTAGTGGCCTCGGGAGTTGTTGTATGTGATGGGAAATTGGTAGTTGGCTCAGAAGTTGACGAATGTAATGTGACAGAGGTAGATGGCTCAGAAGTTGACGTATGTGATGTGAAACTTGTAGTTGTATCTGGAGTTGTCATATGTGCTGTTAAACTTGTAGTTTGCTTGGGAGATATCAGTTGTGATGTGAAACTTGTAGTTTGATAGTGAGTTGTTGTATGTGATGTGAAACTTCTAGTTGGCTCAGAAGTTGACGTATGTGGTGTGAAAGTGGTAGAGGGCTCAGGAGTTGACATATGTGATGTTAAACTTGTAGTTGGGTTGAGTTGAGTTGTTGTATGTGATATGAAATTAGTAGTTGTATTGTGAGTTGTGTGTGATGTCAAACTTTTTGTTGGCTCGAGTGTTATCAAATGTGATGTGAAACTTGTATTTTGATTGTGAGTTGTCATATGTGATGTGAAACTTGTAGTTGGATTGTGAGTTGTTGTATGTGTTCGGAAATTGGTAATTGGCTCAGTGGTTGACATATGTGATGTGAAAGTGGTAGATGGCTCAGGAGTTGACGTACCTAATGTCAAACTTGTAGTTGTCTCTGGAGTTGTCATATGAGATGTTAAACTTGTAGTTGGCTCTGAAGTTACCAATTGTGCTATGAAACTGGAAGTTTGATTGGGAGATGTTGTATGTGATGTGAACCTGATAGCTGGATTGTCAGTTATCGCATGTGATGTGAAACTAGTAGTTGGCTTGGGAGTTGTCGTATGTGATGCGAAACTTGTAGTTGGATTATGGGATTTTGTATGTGATGGGAAACTTTTAGTGGGCCTGGGAGTTGTCGTATGTAATGTTAAACTTGTTGTTGGCTCAGGAGTTATCAAATGTGATGTGAAACTTGTAGTTTGATTGTGAATTGTCGTATGTGATGTGAAGCTTGTAGATGGCTCAGGAGTTGATGTATGTGATGTTAAACTTGTAGTTGGCTCTGGAGTTGTCGTGTGGGATGTAAAAGGGGTAATTGGCTCAGGAGTTGTCATATATGATGTAAAACTTGTTGTTGAATTGTGATTTGTTGTATGTGATGTGAAACTGGTAGCTGAATTGTGAGCTATTGTATGTGATGTGAAACTTCTAGTTGGCTCTGGAGTTGTTGTATGTGATGTGAATCTGGTAGTTGGATTGTCAGTTGTCGTATGTGACGTGAAAGTAGTAGTTGGCTCAGGAGTTGTTGTATGTGATGTGAAACTTGTAGTTGGCTCAGGAGTTGTCGTATGTGATTTTAAAATTGTGGTTTGCTTGAGAGTTGTCGTATGTGATGTGAAACTCGTAGTTGGCTTGGGAGTTATCGTATGTGATGTCAAACTTGTAGTTGGTTTGGAAGTTGTCATATGTGATGTGAAACTGGTAGTTTGATTGTCAGTTGTCGAACTTGTTGTGAAAATAGTAGTTGGCTTGGGAGTTGTCATATGTGACTTAAAACTTGTTGTTGGATTATGTGTTGTATGTGATGGGAAACTACTAGTTGGCTCGGGACTTATATGTGATGTGAAATTAGTAGTTGGATTGTGAGTTGTCGCATGTGATGTGAAATTAGTAGTTGGATTGTGAGTTGTCAAATGTGATGTGAAACTGGTATTTGGATTGGGAGCTGTCGTATGTGATGTGAAACTTGTAGTTGGCTCGGGAGTTGATGTATGTGATGTGAAACGCGTAGTTGGCTCGGAAGATGTTGTATGTGATGTGAAACTAGTATTTGCCTTAGGAGTTGTTGTATGTGATGGGAAACTGGTAGCTGAATTGTGAGCTATTGTATGTGACGTGAAAGTAGTAGTTGGCTCAGGAGTTGTCGTATGTGATGTGAAATTCATAGTTGGCTTGGGAGTTATCGTATGTGATGTAAAACTTGTAGTTGGTTTGGAAGTTGTCGTATGTGATGTGAAACTGGTAGTTTGATTGTCAGTTGTCGTACTTGTTGTGAAAATAGTAGTTGGCTTGGGAGTTGTCATTGTAGTTGGATTGTGAGTTGTTGTGTGTGATGGGAAATTTGAATTTAGATTGGGATTTGTTGTGTGTGATGTAAAACTTGTGGTTTGTTCAGGAGTTGTTGTATATGATGTGAAAGTGGTAGTTGGATTGTCAGTTGTTGCATGTGATGTGAAACTACTAGTTGGCTCGGGAGTTGTTGTATGTGATGTGAAACTTGTAGTTGGATTGTTAGTTGTTGTATGTGATGGGAAACTGTTAGCTGGCTCCAGAGTTGACGCAAGTGATGTGAAACTAGTAGTTGGTTTATGATTTGTTGTATGTGATGTGAAACTGGTAGTTGAAATGTTATTTGTTTTATGTGTTGACTTAAAACTTGTTGGATTATGTGTTGTATGTGATGGGAAACTAGTAGTTGGCTTGGGACTTGTATGTGATGTGAAACTGGTAGTTGGATTGTCAGTTGTCGTATGTGACGTGAAAGTAGTAGTTGGCTCAGGAATTTTTGTATGTGATGTGAAACTTGTAGTTGGCTCAGGAGTTGTCATATGTGATGTTAAACTTGTAGTTGGCTCGGGAGTTGTCGATGTGATGTGAAACTAGTAGTTGGCTCGGGACTTGTATGTGATGTGAAATCAGTAGTTGGATTGTGAGTTGTCGCATGTGATGTGAAATTAGTAGTTGGATTGTGAGTTGTCAAATGTGATGTGAAACTGGTATTTTGTTTGGGAGCTGTCGTATGTGATGTGAAACTTGTAGCTGGCTCGGGAGTTGATGTATGTGATGTGAAACGCGTAGTTGGCTTGAAAGATGTCGTATGTGACTTGAAACTTGTAGTTTGCTCAAGAGTTGTTGAATGTGATGAGAAAGTAGTAGTAGGATTGTCAGTTGTTGTATGTGATGTGAAACTAGTATTTGCCTTGGGAGTTGTTGTATGTGATGGGAAACTGGTAGCTGAATTGTGATCTATTGTATGTGACGTGAAAGTAGTAGTTGGCTCAGGAGTTGTCGTATGTGATGTGAAATTCATAGTTGGCTTGGGAGTTATCGTATGTGATGTCAAACTTGTAGTTGGTTTGGAAGTTGTCGTATGTGATTTGAAACTGGTAGTTTGATTGTCAGTTGTCGTACTTGTGAAAATAGTAGTTGGCTTGGGAGTTGTCATATGTGACTTAAAACTTGTTGTTGGATTATGAGTTGTATGTGATGGGAAACTAGTAGTTGGCTCGGGACTTGTATGTGATGTGAAATTAGTAGTTGGATTGTGAGTTGTCAAATGTGATGTGAAACTTGTAGTTGGCTCGGGAGTTGATGTATGTGATGTGAAACTGGTAGTTTGATTGTCAGTTTTCATACTTGTTGTGAAAATAGTAGTTGGCTTGGGAGTTGTCATTGTAGTTGGATTGTGAGTTGTTGTGTGTGATGGGAAATTTGGATTGTGATTTGTTGTGTGTGATGTAAAACTTGTGGTTTGTTCAGGAGTTGTCGTATATGATGTGAAAGTGGTAGTTGGATTGTCAGTTGTTGTATGTGATGTGAAACTACTAGTTGGCTCGGGAGTTGTCGTATGTGATGTGAAACTTGTAGTTGTCTCTGGAGTTGCTGCATATGATGTGAAGCTAGTAGTTGGCTCGGGAGTTGTTGTATGTGATGTGAAACTTGTAGTTGGATTGTTAGTTGTTGTATGTGATGGGAAACTGGTAGCTGGCTCCAGAGTTGACGCAAGTGATGTGAAACTAGTAGTTGGTTTATGATTTGTTGTTGAATGTGATGTGAAACTGGTAGTTGAATTGTTATTTGTTGTATGTGTTGACTTAAAACTTGTTGGATTGTGTGTTGTATGTGATGGGAAACTAGTAGTTGGCTTGGGAATTGTATGTGATGTGAAACTGGTAGTTGGATTGTCAGTTGTCGTATGTGACGTGAAAGTAGTAGTTGGCTCAGGAATTGTTGTATGTGATGTGAAACTTGTAGTTGGCTCAGGAGTTGTCGTATGTGATTTTAAAATTGTGGTTTGCTCGAGAGTTGTCGTATGTGATGTGAAACTAGTAGTTGGCTCAGGACTTGTATGTGATGTGAAATCAGTAGTTGGATTGTGAGTTGTCGCATGTGATGTGAAATTAGTAGTTGGATTGTGAGTTTTCGCATGTGATGTGAAATTAGTAGTTGGATTGTGAGTTGTCAAATGTGATGTGAAACTGGTATTTTGATTGGGAGCTGTCGTATGTGATGTGAAACTTGTAGTTGGCTCGGGAATTGATGTATGTGATGTGAAACTTGTAGTTGGGTTATGAGTTGTCGCTTGTGATGTTAAACGCGTAGTTGGCTCGGAAGATGTCGTATGTGACTTGAAACTTGTAGTTTGCTCAAGAGTTGTTGAATGTGATGAGAAAGTGGTAGTAGGATTGACAATTGTTGTATGTGATGTGAAACTAGTATTTGCCTTGGGAGTTGTTGTATGTGATGGGAAACTGGTAGCTGAATTGTGATCTATTGTATGTGACGTGAAAGTAGTAGTTGGCTCAGGAGTTGTCGTATGTGATGTGAAATTCATAGTTGGCTTGGGAGTTATCGTATGTGATGTCAAACTTGTAGTTGGTTTGGAAGTTGTTGTATGTGATGTGAACCTGGTAGTTTGATTGTCAGTTGTCGTACTTGTTGTGAAAATAGTAGTTGGCTTGGGAGTTGTCATTGTAGTTGGATTGTGAGTTGTTGTGTGTGATGGGAAATTTGAATTTGGATTGTGATTTGTTGTGTGTGATGTAAAACTTGTGGTTTGTTCAGGAGTTGTCGTATATGATGTGAAAGTGGTAGTTGGATTGTCAGTTGTTGTATGTGATGTGAAACTACTAGTTGGCTCGGGAGTTGTCGTATGTGATGTGAAACTTGTAGTTGTCTCTGGAGTTGCTGCATATGATGTGAAGCTAGTAGTTGGCTCGGGAGTTGTCGTATGTGATGTGAAACTTGTAGTTGGATTGTTAGTTGTTGTATGTGATGGGAAACTGGTAGCTGGCTCCAGAGTTGACGCAAGTGATGTGAAACTAGTAGTTGGTTTATGATTTGTTGTTGAATGTGAAGTGAAACTGGTAGTTGAATTGTTATTTGTTGTATGTGTTGACTTAAAACTTGTTGGATTGTGTGTTGTATGTGATGGGAAACTAGTAGTTGGCTTGGGAGTTGTCATATGTGACCTAAAACTTGTTGTTGGATTATGAGTTGTATGTGATGGTAAACTAGTAGTTGGCTCGGGACTTGTATGTGATGTGAAATTAGTAGTTGGATTGTGAGTTGTCAAATGTGATGTGAAACTGGTATTTTGATTGGGAGCTGTCGTATGTGATGTGAAACTTGTAGTTGGCTCGGGAGTTGATGTATGTGATGTGAAACTGGTAGTTTGATTGTCAGTTTTGATACTTGTTGTGAAAATAGTAGTTGGCTTGGGAGTTGTCATTGTAGTTGGATTGTGAGTTGTTGTGTGTGATGGGAAATTTGAATTTGGATTGTGATTTGTTGTGTGTGATGTAAAACTTGTGGTTTGTTCAGGAGTTGTCGTATATGATGTGAAAGTGGTAGTTGGATTGTCAGTTGTTGCATATGATGTGAAGCTAGTAGTTGGCTCGGGAGTTGTCGTATGTGATGTGAAACTTGTAGTTGGATTGTTAGTTGTTGTATGTGATAGGAAACTGGTAGCTGGCTCCAGAGTTGACGCAAGTGATGTGAAACTAGTAGTTGGTTTATGATTTGTTGTTGAATGTGATGTGAAAGTGGTAGTTGAATTGTTATTTGTTGTATGTGTTGACTTAAAACTTGTTGGATTGTCTGTTGTATGTGATGGGAAACTAGTAATTGGCTTGGGAATTGAATGTGATGTGAAACTGGTAGTTGGATTGTCAGTTGTTGCATATGATGTGAAGCTAGTAGTTGGCTCGGGACTTGTATGTGATGTGAAATTAGTAGTTGGATTGTGAGTTGTCAAATGTGATGTGAAACTGGTATTTTGATTGGGAGCTGTCGTATGTGATGTGAAACTTGTAGTTGGCTCGGAGTTGATGTATGTGATGTGAAACTGGTAGTTTGATTGTCAGTTTTCATACTTGTTGTGAAAATAGTAGTTGGCTTGGGAGTTGTCATTGTAGTTGGATTGTGAGTTGTTGTGTGTGATGGGAAATTTGGATTGTGATTTGTTGTGTGTGATGTAAAACTTGTGGTTTGTTCAGGAGTTGTCGTATATGATGTGAAAGTGGTAGTTGGATTGTCAGTTGTTGTATGTGATGTGAAACTACTAGTTGGCTCGGAGTTGTCGTATGTGATGTGAAACTTGTAGTTGTCTCTGGAGTTGCTGCATATGATGTGAAGCTAGTAGTTTGTTCAGGAGTTGTCGTATATGATGTGAAAGTGGTAGTTGGATTGTTAGTTGTTGTATGTGATAGGAAACTGGTAGCTGGCTCCAGAGTTGACGCAAGTGATGTGAAACTAGTAGTTGGTTTATGATTTGTTGTTGAATGTGATGTGAAACTGGTAGTTGAATTGTTATTTGTTGTATGTGTTGACTTAAAACTTGTTGGATTGTCTGTTGTATGTGATGGGAAACTAGTAGTTGGCTTGGGAATTGAATGTGATGTGAAACTGGTAGTTGGATTGTCAGTTGTCGTATGTGACGTGAAAGTAGTAGTTGGCTCAGGAATTGTTGTATGTGATGTGAAACTTGTAGTTGGCTCAGGAGTTGTCGTATGTGATTTTAAAATTGTGGTTTGCTCGAGAGTTGTCGTATGTGATGTGAAACTAGTAGTTGGCTCAGGACTTGTATGTGATGTGAAATCAGTAGTTGGATTGTGAGTTGTCGCATGTGATGTGAAATTAGTAGTTGGATTGTGAGTTTTCGCATGTGATGTGAAACTTGTAGTTGGCTCGGGAATTGATGTATGTGATGTGAAACTTATAGTTGGGTTATGAGTTGTCGCTTGTGATGTTAAACGCGTAGTTGGCTCGGAAGATGTCGTATGTGACTTGAAACTTGTAGTTTGCTCAAGAGTTGTTGAATGTGATGAGAAAGTGGTAGTAGGATTGTCAATTGTTGTATGTGATGTGAAACTAGTATTTGCCTTGGGAGTTGTTGTATGTGATGGGAAACTGGTATTTGGCTCGGGAGTTGGATTGTGAGTTATTGTGTGTGATGGGAAATTTGAATTTGGATTGTTATTTATTGTGTGTGATGTAAAACTTGTGGTTTGTTCAGGAGTTGTCGTATATGATGTGAAAGTGGTAGCTGGATTGTGAGTTGTTGTATGTGATGTGAAACTGGTATTTGGCTCGGGAGTTTGATTGTGAGTTATTGTGTGTGATGGGTAATTTGAATTTGGATTGTGATTTGTTGTGTGTGATGTAAAACTTGTGGTTTGTTCAGGAGTTGTCGTATATGATGTGAATGTGGTAGCTGAATTGTGAGTTGTTGTATGTGATGTGAAACTGGTAGTTGTCTCGGGAGTTGTCGTATGTGACTTGAAACTTGTAGTAGGATTGTGAGTTGTTGTGTGTGATGGGAAATTTGAATTTGGATTGTGATTTGTTGTGTGTGATTTAAAACTTGTGGTTTGTTCAGGAGTTGTCGTATATGATGTGAAAGTGGTAGTTGGATTGTCAGTTGTTGTATGTGATGTGAAACTACTAGTTGGCTCGGGACTTGTATGTGATGTGAAATCAGTAGTTGGATTGAGAGTTGTCGCATGTGATGTGTAATTAGTAGTTGGATTGTGAGTTGTCAAATGTGATGTGAAACTGGTATTTTGTTTGGGAGATGTCGTATGTGACTTGAAACTTGTAGTTGGCTCGGGAGTTGATGTATGTGATGTGAAACGCGTAGTTGGCTTGGAAGATGTCGTATGTGACTTGAAACTTGTAGTTTGCTCAAGAGTTGTTGAATGTGATGAGAGAGTAGTAGTAGGATTGTCAGTTGTTGTATGTGATGTGAAACTAGTATTTGCCTTGGGAGTTGTTGTATGTGATGGGAAACTGGTAGCTGAATTGTGAGCTATTGTATGTGACGTGAAAGTAGTAGTTGGCTCAGGAGTTGTCGTATGTGATGTGAAATTCATAGTTGGCTTGGGAGTTATCGTATGTGATGTCAAACTTGTAGTTGGTTTGGAAGTTGTCGTATGTGATGTGAACCTGGTAGTTTGATTGTCAGTTGTCGTACTTGTTGTGAAAATAGTAGTTGGCTTGGGAGTTGTCATATGTGACTTAAAACTTGTTGCTGGATTATAAGTTGTATGTGATAGGAAACTAGTATTTGGCTCGGGACTTGTATGTGATGTGAAATTAGTAGTTGGATTGGGAGCCGTCGTATGTGATGTGAAACTTGTAGTTGGCTCGGGAGTTGATGTATGTGATGTGAAACCTGTAGTTGGGTTATGAGTTGTCGTTTGTGATGGGAAACTGGTATTTGGCTCGGGAGTTGGATTGTGAGTTGTTGTGTGTGATGGGAAATTTGAATTTGGATTGTGAGTTGTTGTGAGTGATGTAAAACTTTTGGTTTGTTCAGGAGCTGTCGTATATGATGTGAAAGTGGTAGCTGGATTGTGAGTTGTTGTATGTGATGTGAAACTGGTAGTTGTCTCGGGAGTTGTCGTATGTGACTTGAAACTTGTAGTTGGATTGTGAGTTGTTGTGTGTGATGGGAAATTTGAATTTGGATTGTGATTTGTTGTGTGTGATGTAAAACTTGTGGTTTGTTCAGGAGTTGTCGTATATGATGTGAAAGTGGTAGTTGGATTGTCAGTTGTCGTATGTGATGTGAAACTTGTAGTTGGATTGTTAGTTGTTGTATTTGATGGGAAACTGGTAGCTGGCTCCGGAGTTGACGCATGTGATGTGAAACTAGTAGTTGGTTTATGACTTGTAGTATGTGATGTGAAACTCGTAGTTGGTTCAGAAGATGTTGTTTGAGATGTGAAACTTGTATTTGGATAGTGAGTTGTATGTGATGGGAAACTGGTAGTTGGCTCGGGAGTTGACACATGTGATGTGAAACTAGTAGTTGGTTTATGACTTGTAGTATGTGATGTGAAACTCGTAGTTGGTTCAGAAGATGTTGTTTGAGATGTGAAACTTGTATTTGGATTCTGAGTTGTTGTATGTGATGTGAAACTGGTAGTTGTCTCTGGGGTTGTCATATGTGACTTGAAACTTGTAGTTGGATTGTGAGTTGTTGTGTGTGATGGGAAATTTGAATTTGGATTGTGATTTGTTGTGTGTGATGTAAAACTTGTGGTTTGTTCAGGAGTTGTCGTATATGATGTGAAAGTGGTAGTTGGATTGTCAGTTGTTGTATGTGATGTGAAACTACTAGTTGGCTCGAGAGTTGTCGTATGTGATGTGAAACTTGTAGTTTTCTCTGGAGTTGCTGCATATGATGTGAAGCTAGTAGTTGGCTCGGGAGTTGTCGTATGTGATGTGAAACTTGTAGTTGGATTGTTAGTTGTTGTATGTGTTAGGAAACTGGTAGCTGGCTCCGGAGTTGAAGCATGTGATGTGAAACTATTAGTTGGTTTATGATTTGTTGTTTGAGATGTGAAACTTGTATTTGGATTGTCAGTTGTTGTATGTGATGTGAAACTACTAGTTGGCTGGAGAGTTGTCATATGTGATGTGAAACTTGTAGTTGTCTCTGGAGTTGCTGCATATGATGTAAAGCTAGTAGTTGGCTCGGGAGTTGACGCATGTGATGGGAAACTTGTAGTTGGTTCATGACTTGTAGTATGTGATGTGAAACTCTTAGTTGGTTCAGAAGATGTTGTTTGAGATGTGAAACTTGTATTTGGATTCTGAGTTGTTGTAACTGGTAAACTGGTAGTTGTCTCTGGGGTTGTCGTATGTGACTTAAAACTTGTAGTTGGATTGTGCATTGTTGTGTGTGATGGAAAAGTTGTATTTGGACTGTGATTTGTTGTGTGTAATGTAAAACTTGTTGTTTGCTCAGGAGTTGTATATGATGTGAAAGTGGTAGTTGGATTGTCAGTTGTTGTATGTGATGTGAAACTACTAGTTGGCTCGGGAGTTGTCGTATGTGATGTCAAACTTGTAGTTGTCTCTGGAGTTGCTGCATATGATGTGAAGCTAGTAGTTGGCTCGGGAGTTGTCGTATGTGATGTGAAACTAGTAGTTGGTTTATGACTTGTAGTATGTGATGTGAAACTCGTTGTTGGTTCAGAAGATGTTGTTTGAGATGTGAAACTTATATTTGTATTCTGAGTTGTTGTATGTGATGTGAAACTGGTAGTTGTCTCTGGGGTTGTCGTATGTGATGTGAAACTGGTCCCTGGCGTGGGAGTTGTTTTATGTGACTTTAAACTTGTATTTGGATTGTTAGTTGTAGTATGTGATGTGAAACTCGTATTTGGTTCAGAAGATGTTGTTTGAGATGTGAAACTTGTATTTTGATTCTGAGTTGTTGTATGTGATGTGAAACTGGTAGTTGTCTCTGGGGTTGTCGTATGTGACTTAAAACTTGCAGTTGGATTGTGCATTGTTGTGTGTGATGGAAAAGTTGTATTTGGACTGTGATTTGTTGTGTGTAATGTAAAACTTGTGGTTTGTTCAGGAGTTGTATATGATGTGAAAGTGGTAGTTGGATTGTCAGTTGTTGTATGTGATGTGAAACTACTAGTTGGCTCGGGAGTTGTCGTATGTGATGTCAAATTTGTAGTTGTCTCTGGAGTTGCTGCATATGATGTGAAGCTAGTAGTTGGCTCGGGAGTTGTCGTATGTGATGTGAAACTAGTAGTTGGTTTATGACTTGTAGTATGTGATGTGAAACTCGTTGTTGGTTCAGAAGATGTTGTTTGAGATGTGAAACTTGTATTTGGATTCTGAGTTGTTGTATGTGATGGGAAACTGGTAGCTGGCTCCGGAGTTGACGCATGTGATGTGAAACTAGTAGTTGGTTTATGACTTGTAGTATGTGATGTGAAACTCGTTGTTGGTTCAGAAGATGTTGTTTGAGATGTGAAACTTGTATTTGGATTCTGAGTTGTTGTATGTGATGTGAAACTTTTAGTTGTCTCTGGGGTTGTCGTATGTGACTTGAAACTTGTAGTTGGATTGTGCATTGTTGTGTGTGATGGAAAAGTGGAATTTGGACTGTAATTTGTTATGTGTAATGTAAAACTTGTGTTTTGCTCAGTTGTTGTATGTGACGTGAAACTAGTAGTTGGTTTGGGAGTCGTTGTGTGTGATGTGAAACTATTATTTGGCACGTGAGTTGACGTATGTGATGTGAAACTTGTAGTTGGATTATGATTTGTTGTATGTGATGTGAAACTTGTAGTTGGATTATGATTTGTTGTATGTGATGTGAAACCTCTAGTTGTCTCTGAAGTTGTCGTATGTGATTTGAAAGTTGGCTCGGGAGTTGATGTATATGATGTGAAACTTGAAGTTGCCTCAGGAATTGTTGCATGTGATGTGGAACTGGAAGTTGGCTCGGGAGTTGTCGTATATGATGTAAAAGTGGTAGTTGACTCGAAAGTTGTTGTACTTGAAGACTTTAAACTTGTATTTGAATTTTTAGTTTTTGTATGTGATGGGAAACTGGTCGCTGGCTCGGGAGTTGTTTTATGTGACTTTAAACTTGTATTTGGATTGTTAGTTGTTGTATGTGATGGGAAACTGGTAGTTGGCCCCGGAGTTGACACATGTGATGTGAAACTAGTAGTTGGTTCAGAAGATGTTGTTTGAGATGTGAAACTTGTATTTGGATTCTGAGTTGTTGTATGTGATGTGAAACTGGTAGTTGTCTCTGGGGTTGTCGTATGTGACTTGAAACTTGTAGTTGGATTGTGCATCGTTGTGTGTGATGGAAAAGTTGTATTTGGACTGTGATTTGTTGTGTGTAATGTAAAACTTGTGGTTTGCTCAGGAGTTGTATATGATGTGAAAGTGGTAGTTGGATTGTCAGTTGTTGTATGTGATGTGAAACTAGTAGTTGGTTTGGGAGTCGTTGTGTGTGATGTGAAACTATTAGTTGAATTGTGATTTGTTGTATGTGTTGTAGTTTGCTCAGGAGTTGATGTGTGTGATGTGAAACTTGTATTTGGATTATGATTTGTTGTATGTGATGTGAATCCTCTAGTGTTCTCTGCAGTGTTCGTATGTGATTTGAAAGTTGGCTCCGGAGTTGATGTATATGATGTGAAACTTGAAGTTTCCTCAGGAATTGTTGCATGTGATGTGGAACTGGAAGTTGGCTCGGGAGTTGTCGTAAATGATGTGAAAGTGGTAGTTGGCTCGGAAGTTGTTGTAGTGGAAGACTTTAAACTTGGATTTGGATTGTTAGTTGTTGTATGTGATGGGAAACTGGTAGTTGGCTCAGGAGCTGACACATGTGATGTTAAACTTCTAATTGGTTTATGACTTGTTGTATGTGATGTGAAACTCGTAGTTGGCTCAGAAGATGTTGTATGAGATGTGAAACTTGTAGTTGTCTCAGTTGTCGTCATATGTGATGTGAAACTGTCAGATGGCTCAGGAATTTTCAAATGTGATGTGAACCTGGTAGTTGGCTCGGGAGTTGTCGTATGTGATGTTAAAGTTGTAGCTGGCTCGGGAGTTGTCAAACGTGATGTCAAAGTGGTATTTGGCTTGGGAGTTGTCGTATGTAATGTGAAACTGGTAGTCAGCTCAGAAGCTGTTGTACGTGATGTGAAACTTGTAGTTGGTTTGTGAGTTGTCGTAAGTGATGTGAAACTTGTAGTTTGCTCATGTGTTGTCGTATGTGATGTAAAACTGTTAGTCCAATTTTGAGTTGTGGTGTGTGACATTGGTGTAACGGTGGTTGGTGTTCCATCAACGCAGGTCACACAAATCCATTTAGTCCCATTTAAATGTAGAATGTATCTGCCTCCTGTTTTCCCTTATACACAGGAAGTAAATAATAAATTAATTTTATTGAAATTGTACAATGAGTTAAGAAATCTTAAAGATGAATATACTCTAATGTATGTTGATTATTTATAAAACATTATAAATATAGACTTTATAATGATAATATAGAATAAAAATATAGAATTATACCATATTTACCGGTGCATATATCATTGTTATATTGGGCGTTTGTACATGTATCTCCAAGATCAACAGGATCTATGTTCTGACATCCTCAAGAGATCAGGACAACACATAATTCAACATAATTATGAAATCATGCATATGAAAAAAAAATTGCACTGAAAGTGATAAAAGTGATAAAAGAACAACAATGGAATAAAACACAAATGATAGTTAACACTGACTTTATGATAAAAGTGTAGCCTATAATGTGCAACATGACAACAGACAATAGCTGACACTGACACCTTATTATGAATTTTGTTACTCAGTTTTTAGAACTTTTATAAGATTTAAATCAATTGTTTCAGACAAATGAATTAAAATTTAACAAGATTATTCCTTTACTCAAAACACCTGCCAGGCTATGAGAATAAACTTTAAAGCAACATTGAATTAAAGCAACATGACTTGTCTTACCTCTATTGCTTGTTTAACTGAAGTGAATCACACACACACAAAAAAAATGGAGCAGTAAATTTTAAGTTTATATTTCTTGCCCTGTTGACGGATATGTTTTATTTATTTTTTTATACATAAAGATTAAATGCTGATAACTTTCTCTAATACAATATATTGTGCCAGTTGGCTTCTCATAAGTACATCTTGTATTGTAATATTTTTACCAGAAAAACAAGAAATACTAAGTAACACAGGGACCCTATCATACAACAGGGTGCGTACAACCAGCGCCCTGCTATATTCTTATGCAAGTGGTCAGAAGTTTCACCTTGCTTTGTCTTAAATGTTTGGTGAAACATGTCTCTGAAATTTTGGTGAAACTTGTCTCTCTGACCCTGTTAAGAAATGCTGGTCTTGATACTAACATAATATAGTCTTATATTGAAGACTGTTGTGTTCAGTATTTAAGCTGTACATTCATCAGTGCAACCTTCCTTTCTTACTTAGTTACTTCCAGGAGAATATAATGCAAGATAATGATGCTAATTAAATGATGCACGATTTAAAAAAAAAAAAATGGTTTGTTCCACAGTGGCCTTTTTCACCCTTCTGGTAAATAACAATAATAATAATAGTTGTCCTGTCCTAATTGAAGTGTAATGCCAAGCCAGCAGAGTTAGCCCTCAGCCGAGTACTGAATTTTATTCACAATAGAACATAGATAGCATAACAAATGTTTAAACAGAGAAATTTTACACTTTTATCCACTAAATAAGCTCATTTCAAATGTGATGCCTGCTACAGGTCTCAAAAAAGTTGGCATGGCAAGTCAAGTCAAGTCACCTTTATTTATATAGCACTTTTAACAATACAGATTGTGTCAAAGCACTTAACAGTATCAGTATCTTAACAGAGGATGGAGTGTCAGTAATGTATAATGATAAGATTAAACACTCAATTTTCAGTTAAAGGCATTTCATTATTGAATTCAGAGATGTCATTGTCTAGCTCCGTTTAGTTTAAATAGTATCTGTGCAACCAAATCAACGATAATTGCTAGAAATTAAGTGTCCCCAACTGAGCAAGCCAGAGGCGACAGCGGCAAGGAACCAAAACTCTTTCTGTGACAGAATGGAGAAAAAAACCTTGGGAGAAACCAGGCTCAGTCGGGGGTCATTTCTCCTCTGGCCAGATGAACCCCGCAGTTCAATTCCAACCGCAGCCATGTCAGATTGTGTAAAGGGCTTATCTGATTCCTGTGATCTTGTCCCGATGGAGCATTTTAATTTCTACCTGGTCTCATGGCATTTACGTACCTGGGTGCACTTTTTAGCGTGACATGAAATACGTACCAATAAGTACATATAACTTCAGTTTCCAAAATAAAAGAACACTTTCACACAAATTTACAGAGAAAGCGTAATTTTCGCACAATTATTTGAAGAATATCATGCTATGACTTCAAAACAATATTAATATGCTGGGAGATTTGAAAACTGATGCTTTTGAACGTTAGCATCGCACACATCCAGCTTCATATTTATGGGTTTTCATAGATGACAAGTTTGTTCGGTAGCTCATGGAGTACGGAGACGGACTTAGGAGACGAGAAGTACCGTTCGTATCCCGTGTAACTATAGTTCGACAAAGCAGTTAAAATCTGCGTAAAAAGAAGTTCAAATGGCACAGTTGCATCAGCTAATACATTTTTAAATCAGTTTTGCATTTGTTAACACTATCGGGTAGGTTTAGGGTTGGATTTGGTGTAGGGCATATTTCCAACACGATAGAGCATTAACCTTTAGCGACAGTCCCCGGATATTTGAATTCTGAACCACCGCAATACGTAATAAAAAAAACAGCAATACATACCAATATCTACGTAATAAAAATGTGCCAGGGTTCACATATTGAACCTGTGTTTTAGCGCCACTCAGTGGACATTTCTATTTGAAACTGCGGCGAAACGTGCAGCAAGGTATGTAAAACACCGTCACATAGGACATACCTAAAAATTATAAATACATTGAAATTTTCTACACAGTCTACCTTACAAAATGTAATGTAGTGATTACGTCCATTTCTGGCGCTATGGCATTTCTGCACGGTGTTGGAGATGTTAGAGTGTCTCCAATAAGATCGGTCACAAACATGTTCCCTGCACGATCTAATGTGTAGCGTCTTATTAACTCACTATCATGCATTATATGCAACACATTTCTTCTCTCTCGTCATGTTTCATCCATTTTCTCCACAGCTAAAAAAACTCTTAAGCCTCTTAAAAGTCCTCGTCCGTACTCCTAACAATTTCGGACCTTAAGACCTCTTTTAAGGGTTAAGATGCTTTTTCAATTACTTTTTTCTTTACTTGGATCTTTTCTGTAATTTTAAGAGGAAACAGCCACATTTCTAAGAATTTTCTTAGAATTTTGTTACTAGGAGCAACTCTTAGCGCTAAGATTTTTCATGAATACAGGCCCAGATCTGTAACATAGAAGGGATGTCTTAGAGAGTTTCTCAGAAGTAAAGATAGGCAGAGGCTCTCCAATCTGTGAAAGAGTTTGTAAAAAGATTGTGGAATACTTTAAAAACAATGTTCCTCAATGTCAAATTGCAAAGGCTTTCCAAATCTCATCATCTACAGTGCATAACATCATCAAAAGTTTCAGAGAAACAGTAGAAATCTCTGTGCGTAAGGGACAAGGCCAAAGACCTTTGTTGGATGCCCGTGGTCTTCAGGCCCTCAGACGACGAATGTTATGAATGCTGAAAGGTATATAAAGGTTTTATAGGAACATATGCTCCCCTTCAGACAACGTGTATTTCAGCAGGACAATGCAAAACCACATACTGCAGCTATTACAACAGCATGGCTTCGTAGTAGAAGAGTCCAAGTGCTGAACTGGCCTGCCTGCAGTCCAGGGCCCGTATTCTTAAAGATTCTAAGAATCCTCTCAGAGAGCTCCTAATTTAGCTTAAAAATTTATAACTAGGAGTCTTAGCTTAAAAGTGATTCAGGACCAATCTGAGAGCAACTCTGAGCGAGGAAAAGACAAAAAATGTTATCTTAGTGAGGAGGCGGGGTTGACCCCGTTGCTAGCGATGACACAGTCTTTTGAAGACTGTGATTGGTTGGTTGTCCAAGAAGGAAATAAAAGAGCGCTTTTAAGAGTAGGGTTTATTTTATAAGCTTTCACTTTGAAATTACAGGCGTAATTTTTCCTGTTTAACCATTTAACCTGACCACTTCCTCTCTCTCTCTCTCTCTCTCTCTCTCTCTCTCACACACACACACATTATATATGTATATATATTCTTTATTTACCATGCTGTCATACTCATACTTAACGTATTTTATAGGAAATGAACAGAGACACAATAAGGTTCTAAAAGTGCTGTCAGGTACAGACCCAAATCATCGCTGCTAGTTGCATTTTTCCAGTTGCCAAATAAGTTAATGTAGTTAATGTAATGATTACTTCCATTTCTGGCGCTATGGCATTTCTGCGCGGTGTCGGATGTTAGCGTGTTTATTTGTTTATTTGGATCCCCATTAGCCACTACCATGGTTGTGGCTATTCTTCCTGGGGTCCAACAAGTAAAAAAAAAAAAAAAAATTACATGAATCCATAACAATAAAAACCAATACAATAAAACATACAAAGCCAAATTTCATTCATAACATCAAAATCAACAATTTACTTAGTACTGTACCATTAAATATTTCTTTAACGATTTTTTAAACCTCATTTTGCTTAGAGAACCATTGCTTGCACAATCTGAGAGATGCAATCCTGTGGTAAAAATTTTGCACATCTCTTAATAACTGATAGACCTCTTCCCATAACTATTACTATATTTTCTATCTGTCTTGACCACTTCAGCCTACTATCAAGAGTAACTCCAAGAAGTCTAATTTCCTCTACTTGTTCAATAGGCACACTCTTTACAGACAAATTTAATTGTGGTTTAAGTTTAAGTTTATAATTTGATCCAAACACAATACTTTTGGTTCTTGTCAAATTTAGAACCATCTTATTATTCCGTACCCAATTTACCACTAATTGTAACTCCTTATCTAAATCAGAAGATAATTTTTCAATTGATGTTGCTGGTAGATATAATGTTGTACCATCTGCATACATAACTGCCCTTGCACGCTTTAAAACCAAAGCAAAATCATTGGTAAAAATAGAAAATTATCAATGGACCTAGACAACTTCCTTGAGGCACACCACATTGCAACTCTTTCACTTCCGAATAACTTCCATTATAAAATACACATTGCCTCCTATTAGTCAGATAACTTTTAAACCAATGCACAGTTTGAGAAGTAAATTTGTAGCATTTCAATTTTTCAAGCAATAATTTATGATCCAGTACATCAAAAGCGGAGCTAAAATCCAACAATACTGTTCCTAGTAAATTATTATCATCAATCTGTACTAAACAATCATCAGTTATCTGTGTTAATGCTGTTCCTGTTGAATGTCCTACTCGATACGCATGCTGAAAATCAGAGAACAAACTATTTTCATTAAAGAAGAATTGAATTTGTTCACAAACTATCAATTCAAACACTTTACTAAGAACTGTCAATAAACTTATTGGTTGACTATTAGCACCACTAAAACTCAGTGCTCCATTTTTCTGTAAAGGAATAACTTTTGCTTCTTTCCAAGCTAAAGGAAAAATCCCTTTTTCAAAACTGGTATTAAAAATGTGGCAAACTGGTTCCTCCAAACAGCTGGCTGCTAATTTTACAAGGCGACCATCTAAGTTATCTATTCCCGATGGTTAATCTATATTTATCATTGATAATTTTTGTTCCACTTGTTGTATATTTACTTTATTCAATTCAAAGCATAGGGCTGGCTTAGCACTTGTTATTTTTTCAATTTGCCTTTCACTTGATGTACTATTATCAATTAACATCTCTTCTCTAAGTTACTTTATTTATAAAAAAGTCATTAAAATAATCAGCAATTTTATCTGATTTAGTTAAAAATAAATCACTTGTCTCAATAAAAAAGGAGTTTGAGCTGATTTCCTACCCATTATTTCATTAATAATATTCCACAATTTTTTTCCATCATATTTATTTTCACTTATTTTTACTTTATAAAATGTCCTTTTCTTTTTCCTATTAATCTTAGTTACTTGATTACGCAATTTGCAATAAACTTCCCAATCCTGCTTACTCCCAGTTCTGTTTGCTATACCCTTTGCCACATCTCTTTCTACCATTATGTTCTTCAGTTCATTATCAATCCATGGTGCCCTAATATTCTTCACTTTGTGTTTTTTCATAGGTGCATGTTTATCCACCAAAGAATAAAATAGTCTTTCAAAAGCTGCTAATGCATCATCAGGATGACCATCCTTGTAAACGTCAGCCCAACATATATTATTTACATCTTTACAAAATAATTTCTGACAAAATTTCCTATATGACCTTTTGTAAATTACTTTTGGTCTTCCTTTCGGGACCTTTGTTTTTCTAGTAATCGCTATTATATTATGATTACTACACCCAATAGGAACAGATACACCCTTAGAACACATTTCCACAGCATTTGTATAAATATGGTCTATACAAGTAAATATTCTCTCACCAAGACTATTTACATGAATTCTTGTTGGTTGATTAATAACGTGTTAAATTACATGCATTAATTACATTCACTACTTTAGTCTTTAAGGAACAAACCTGAGACATCCAATTAATATTTAAGTCACCCATCAAGTGAATTTCATATCCAATATCACATACATTATCAATCATATCACATAATTCACTTAAATAACAACTATTTGCACATGGTGGTCTGTAGCAACAACCAACAAATAATGATTTAACAAATGGCAACTGTACTTGTAGTCACAGAGCCTCTACATCTACAGGCATTAAATCTTGTCTTATTTTTACTGGAATATGATTTTGAATATATATGGCAACCCCTCCACCATATTTATTTCTATCTTTCCTGTAAATATTATAACCATTTATATTTACTACATCATCTGAGAAAGTTTGATCAAGATGTGTCTCTGTTACTGCCAAAGCATGAATATTATTTGTAATCAAAACATCAGATATTTCAATAAGTTTATTCCTAAGGCTACAAATATTAATATGAGCTAATTTTAATCCTTTCCTTGGTAACTTGATTGATGCTGACATGATTTATAAAAGAAAATTCTTAATTTCATCCAATTTCCTCAAGCTAACTTAAGACAGCCATAGGCCTACTTTGATTTCTCATTGCTATCATTTTTAACTTTTGATGCTGGATATGTGATTAATTTATCATAACAAAGATAGGCTATCTCTCCCCTCTCTCTTGCAGCTCTCAATTCTGGCATAAGCTCTTTCCTCCTTAAACGCACATGTTCCAGGAAATCTTCATTCAAGTATATGTTTGTTCCTTTGAGGTATTTTGCTCTCTCCAGCACTACTTCTTTGTTTTATACTTAAGAAATTTAACCACAATAGGTCTAGGTCGATTAGAATTCCCATTTCTCATCCTTCCTATTCTATGTGCTTTCTCCAAGGTAATTTTATTTTGACCAAGCTTTAGTTTCTCTTGAATTATCTGTTTTACTTTCTCTTCAGATTCACACCATTTCTCATTTGGAGACTCGGGAATTCCTTCCACCGCTATATTATTCTGCTTGCACTGACCTTCCAAATAATTGGCTTTAGCATCTAATACCAAAAGAGATTCAGCCAATTTATGTATGTCATTTGTATTTGATTTACATTCAGTTAAACTTTCTCTACAGTTAACTTTCAAATCATCCACCTCCTTCTGAGTGAACTGGAGACTTATCTTCAAGTCTTGTACCTCCTTCATGAGCTCATCTACTCTTTGATTCATAGAAATCATAATCATTTGTGTAAAAGTTTTATAACTGTTTTCTTGTTGCAACATTAATTCTTTAAAATGCGCTTTCTCTTGATCAAACAGCTCCTGTACCTGAGCCAGAGAGATGTTGTCCTCGTTGCTGTTATTCGCGTTCCTTGGCATGTTGAAATCACAACTGTGTACTTCTACAAGCGTGTCTCTAATAAGATCGGTCACAAACATGATCCCTGCACCATCTAATGTGTAGCGTCTTATTAACTCACTGTCATGCATTGTGTGCAACACAATTCTTCTCCCTCTTCATATTTCGTCCATTTTCTCCACAGCTAAAGAAACTCTTAAACCTCTTAAAAGTCCTCGTCCGTACTCCTAACACTTTTGGACCTTAAGACCTCTTTTAAGGGTTAAGATGCTTTCTGAATTACTTTTTTCTTTACTAGGATCTTTTCTTTAATTTTAAGGGGAAACACACACATTTCTAAGAATTTTCTTAGAATTTTGTTACTAGGAGCAACTCTTATTTTTCATTAATACGGGCCCAGATCTTTCACCTATAGAGAACATTTGCATCATTAGCATCATTAAAAGAAAAATATGTCAAGGATGACCACGAACTCTTCAGCAGCTGGAAACCTATATCAGGCAAGAATGGGACCAAATTCAAACACCCAAACTCCAGAAACTCATAACCTCGATGCCCAAACTTCTTCAAACTGTTTTGAAAAGAAGAGGAGATGCTACACCATGGTAAACATGCCCCCGTCCCAACTATTCTGAGACCTGTAGCAGGCATCAAATTTGAAATGAGCTCATTTCGTGCATAAAATTTAAACATTTCTCAATTTAAACATTTGTTATGTTGTCTATGTTCTATTGAGAATAAAATATTGGCTCATGTTATTTGAAAGTCTTTTAGGTTTAATTTTATTCAAATTTAAAAAACGTCCCAACATTTCCGGAATTCGGGTTGTAAATGTACTGATAGAGTGCGCTTACATGCACGTTCTTAAGCCGATTATGCTTAAAGGGATAGTTCACCCAAAAATGAAAATTCTGTCATTAATTACTGACCGTCATGTTGTTCCAAACCTGTAAGACCTTTGTTCATCTTCGGAGCACAAATTAAGATATTTTTTATGAAATCTGAGAGCTTTCTGACTCTGCATAGACAGCAACACAACTGAAATGTTCCCAGGTCCAGAAACATAGCAAGGACATCGGTAAAATAGTCCATGTGACATCATTGGTTAAACCGTAATTTTATGACGTTACAAGAATTATTTTTGTGTGCAAAGAAAACAAAAATAACAGCTTTATTCAACAATTCTTCTCTTCCTCATCCTGTCTGCTGCGATGTGCGCCATTGTGGAGAGAGTATCATGATGCATGCACTGGCTTCTGCTTCATGTAAACGACATATGCGCGTGCTGATGCATGTGCATGTTCAACGTAAACAGCAGCACCATGTGATCCTCTCTCCACAATGGCAGCGCAGATGGGTTGAGGAGGAGAAGAATTGTTGAATAAATTTTTTTCTTTGCACACAAAAAGTAGCTTCGTAAAATTAAGGTTGAAGTCTGATGTCACATGGACTATTTTACCGATGTCCTTGCTATGTTTCTGGACCTGGGAACATTTCAGTTTCCTATCAAAAGCTACTCTCGATGCTGCGTTTCAATAACGCTAATGAGAACATTCTTTGTTCGACCGGTTGTGAAGCATGTGTGTAAAACACGCCAAGAATTGGCTTAAATAACCTCTGTCATTTGATTATGTGCACCTAAGGGTTATAAATAGACGTGAGATGTACACGTCTTCAGGTTTCTTTGTCTTCAGAGACCGCATTGTGTGTGTGTGTGTGTGTGTCTGCTGCGCCCTCATTAATATCGCACTTTGATCTGGCCGAGGCTCGGGAGGCGGGTCCTCCCCTTTCTCTCGTGTTCTCGCCTGATCGGGAGGTTTTCGCACCCTCTTGATGATACCCCAGGTGGAGGAGACGCTAGTGGGCTATCTCTTCTCTGGGGGTGCATCATCACTCAAAAAGTCAATGCTCCCTACCAACGCAACGCAACATCTACACTTGTAGGGAGAGTGTTTCATGCAGCAGGTCATGCTGGTGCTGCCCTGCACACCACGGCGGTTCTGTAGGCATATCAGACTGATGTTCATAAAGATCTGAGTGCAGGGAGGCAAAGAAGCTCGAGAAAGCTTTCAACAAGTTTCTCCCCCACTGTGCTCTAGTGTTGGGGCTGTCGGCCACCCAGTCCCAAAACGGCCCAGCTCCTCTGAGGCAAGAAGCCCAAAAAAGAGAGTGTGCGAGCCATGCGCCCTCTCATAAAGACTGGGGAACAGCTCGTAGCACTCAACAGCCAAAGAGGGAGCCGGACCTAAAAATGGTCTTTACGACCAGGACAATGGGTGTGTCCCCTTCGGGGATTGCCACAGAAAAAGCTGTACAACTTCCACCGCCACTGGTGTTTCGGGGGTTAGCGATCTCCAGTGAGATGTTACATGTTCGGTTGTTTCCTGCCTTGTTTCAGGACACCAAACATTTAACATTCCCCCCAGCAAAACAAAGTGTCACAGACAGTCTCCCTTTCAGAGAATTTGGCAGCGTGGAAGCTACTGCCAAATAATCTCTCCTTGGGTCATAAGGTCTCTACAAGAGGTCTACAGGATACGGTTTGCGTATCATTCTTAGCATTTTCAACGGCGTGGTCTCCACTACCGTGAAACTGGAACAAGCGTATTTGTTGACACAGGAAATGCAATCTCTGCTGGACAAGGAGGTCGTAGAACATCTCCCCTCCTAGACATAGAGTCGAGCTACTATAGCCAATATTTTCTGGTTCCCAGAAATGAGGGGGGGTTGCGTCCAGACTAGATCTTTGCAGGCTGAACCGCTTTCTAAGAACGTACAAGTTCAAAATGCTGACAGTCAATGACTGTTTTCTCAGATCCAATCAGGGGATTGGTTATTGACAAATGATCTCAAGGACGCATACTTTCATTTAGAAATTTTGCCACAACGCGGAAGTTCCTGAGGTTTTCTTTTGGGGGTAAAGCTTACCAGGATCGGGTTCTTCCATTCGACCTAGCCTTATCACCCCGCACATATGCAAAATGCATGGATGCAGCTTTAGAATCGGCGACTGGCTGATTTGGCCCAGTCTTAAGAGCATGCGCTTCGTCATCGGGATGTCATCCTCGCTCATCTTAACTATCTGGGATTGAAACTCAACGCCAAGAAAAGCGTTTTCTCTCTTGCCCAGGGAACCAGGTATTTAGGGGTTAACAGGATTCGATCGTAATGTGGGCACAGCTGAATCCATTCTGAACACCCTGAAGGATTTCAGGCTAGGCCAGAAAGTTACTGTACATTACTTTCAGAAAGTTCTACTCTCTTCTGCGACTGCATCCACGTGAATCCGTTGGACGTCTTTCACATGAGACTGTTACAGTTGTGTCTCGGAGCCAGGGGATTTAATCTAAGGGCCAATCCCCAGAGGCATATAAGGGTTACGTACTAGGGCTTCGTACCCTTTCTATTTAGTTCAGACCCCAGTTTTTGACTTTGGGTCCCACTCTAGGCACGTGTTGTCGACGCAAGATGTTAACGACAGACACTTTCCTCACGGGCTGGGGTACGGTCTTGGATGACCATCCAGCCCAAGGGATCTAAAGAGGTCATCTTCTCGATTGGCACATCAATTGCCTCGGAATGATGGCTGTATTTCGGGCCCTGAAATACATCCTCCAGCAGGGGCTACCATATCCTAGTGCGGGGTGACAGGACTGTGGGAGTCACTTACATAGGTCGCCAGGGCAGACTGCACCTGTGCCGCTGGAACAGGCTAGCACAGCAGGTTCTGCTTTGTATGTGGGACAAGTTCTTTTCCATCAAGGCGATTTACATTCTGGGGCATACAAATTTGAGAGCATGCTGTCGCTGCCCTCAAGGACTCTGAGTGCAAGCACTGTAATCACTTCAATCGGAGTGCTCCGCTCGAGGCTCGCTTTTTTTCAGGAAGGAGCAACCTCTGCATCCTCGTTGTGATTGTGGGGCTTGCATGTCAAGCTGGCTAAGAGACGAGGGGCGTGCGAACCACCCTTCTCTCTCACATTCTTCTCAATCACTCTGCTCCCAGGAGTTCTGGCCAAGGTATGTCAACAAGGGTCTCGCCTCTTACTGATGGCGCCCCGTTGACTGACCAGAGTGTGGCTCTCAGATCTAATATCCCTCCTTGACAGCTCACTGTGGGTGATTCCAGTCAGGAGAGTTCTCCTATCTCAGGCTCATCCCCGGCCTGAGTTCTGGAACCTTCATCTCTGGGCCCTGAGGGGGACAACAAGAGATGCTGGGCTTCCAGCAGATGTACTACAGACTATTCTGATTGCTAGGACTCCTTCCACTAAAGTTATGCCCTCAGATGGTGCTTTTTTCGAAAGTTGGTGTATTCAGTGCTGATGTTCCTGGAGAAATAATTTCAGAGTCTATGTGGCCGCCAGTTCAGCCTGCCACACTCTGATTGACAGTGTTTCTGTGGGAAAGCACCTTCTAGTCGCCCGCTTCATTCATGGAGCTCAGCAGTTGAGGCTGCCTACCAGAGCGACAGTCCCTTCGTGGGACTTTGCCTTAGTGCCCAAAGGGTCTGGTTGGGATCCCATTTTGAACCACTAGAGTCAGCGCCTGTCAGATTTCTGACTCTGAAGATGGTTTTTCTCATGGCTATTACTTCTCTGAGGAGAATTGGGGATTTGCAGGCTCTGTCAGTCTCTTCATCCTGCTTAGACTTTGCCCCTGGGCTGGTCAAAGCTATTTTGCATCCTCACCCTATTATCTTCTAAATGTTCAATGTTCGACCATATATGCGGTCATTCTTGAAGCCTTCTGACCTCCGCCATTCATGACACCAGAGAAGGACTTCACTTACTGTGTCCAGTACATGCTTTCAGATTAACGTCCACCACACTAGCCAGTGGCAAAGTCTGAGCAGCTTTTCATAGGCTACGGTTGCTACTAGACAATCAGTGTCACGTTTGGTGAGGGATGCTATTGCCCTAGCCTACGAGGTGCACGGTCAAGCTTCACCTCTAGGAGTTAGGGCTCATTCAACCAGGTGGGTTGCATCCTATGCTAAGGCTCTGGCAAGAGGTGTCTCCTTGCAAGCGTGTGGTGCGGCAGGCTGGCTCTCTCAGCACACATTTGTCAGAATCTATAATTTGGATGTGCATGCTACTCCGGGCTTGCATGTCCTTGACTCAACATCCCAGAGTCATGTCTGAGACCTCTTCAATGTTTGTGAGCACACACTACACAACCTTGGGGGGTCCAGACACTTCCAGTGCAGCGGCGTTGGTATTGTCATTCCCATTAGTGTTATTGAAATGCAGCATCGAGAGTAGCTTTTGATAGGGAACGTCTCGGGTTACATGACTGTAACCCTGTTCCCTGAAAAAGCGGGAACGAGATGCTGCGCCTCAATGCCGCACTGTAGGCGTGCCTGGACGTCTCTTCAGACAAAGGTTTAACCTGACGATGTGTACGTCTCACATCTATTTATAACCCTCAGGTGCACGTAATCAAATGATGTCACCTACCGAGGTTATTTAAGGCAATTCTTAGCGTGTTTTACACATATGCTTCACAACCGGTCAAACAAAGAATGTTCTCATTAGCGTTATTGCAACATGATCTCACAGAATTCCGTGTGAGATCAGGTTGGTTATTGAAATGCAGCATCTCGTTCTCGCTTTTTCAGGGAACAGGGTTACAGTCAAGTAACACAAGACGTTGTGCTGCTGTCTATGCAGGGTCTGAGAGCTCTCGGATTTCATCAAAAATATCTTAATTTGTGTTCTGAAGATGAATGAAGGTCTTACTGGTTTGGAACGACATGAGGGTGAGTAATTAATAATTGAATTTCCATCTTTGGGTGAACTATCCTTAACAACAACTCTAGTTGTCTCATTTTCCTGTTTTCTTTTATTGGAGTACAGTCATAAACAGCTTAGTTGAACTGGTAGTTTTTTATTTTATTTTTTATTTTTTGCCTCTTACCCTGATTTTGCGTGGCATGTAAACACATTAAGCTGCTTTCTGTCAGCTTATTGAAGTGTGCATGTGTGATACATGACAGGAACGCATTAGATTTAAGCACATCCAGACAGAGCAAGCGATTTGCAGTTAAGAAGAAAATATACGCAGACTTTTCATGATCCAGATGATCAGAAAATGATAAGAATGTGTTCTCATCTCATGCAGCAGAAGTAGAAGTGGTTCAGTCAAAATACTGAATCTGTAACTGCTTGAGAGGATAATATATGACCAGTCAGTTTCGCGGAAACATTGTTACAAGCTTTATTTAACATCACAACTGAAAACATATGGAATACTCATAGTCAGATACGCAAATGATTACGCTTTGACGTCACTACTGGAAAATAACCTGATTTATTATTAGTCATGGAAACGTGGTTTACTTGCGTTGTCAGGTTGCTGTGCATGTAAACAGGAAAAACTGGTTATTTTACTAAACTGATATTTGTGAATTATCAGCTTACTGGTGTGCATGTAAACGTGCTCAAATGAGTTTGTCAGTCGACACAAGTGTTTTCAGATAAAAAAATATGCAATATTCACACAGTCATGTTAGCAGTATATTTCACATCTACCTGGAACTGCTGAGGTAATTCCTTTCCAAAAACAGTGATCTGTCGAATTGACTTGGGTTATCAGATTTTCTGAGAAGGCTTCACAAACACAACATTATTAGACTATTAGATAATGATGTATGACATGGTCTAACACTCTGTAGTAGATGTCAAAATTTAGATGCCCACATTTACATTCATGTACACATCTACCTTTATTTATTTCAATTGATAAATGCATTTTTAAAGCAACATACTTAACTGGCATGAAGCACAACAGATGATCATCAGCCACAGCAAATTCTGCTTTTGTCGAGACATAATTCCCAGAGACCGCAGCCTGATAAAGACCCACATAGTGTTTCAGAAATAAATCTTTAATCATTTTCTTATTACATTCTTGAGCTAAAGTCCATAGTCCAGGAGCTGAGAGAGTTTGATGTGTCCACATATGAAGCTGTTTGATTATGAGCCGCAGCTCAAAGCCTGACATACAGTTCATCTTAAAACATGCAAATCATGTTTTTTTTGGGCTTTAACTGAGAATCTCATTATCTGGTTACATTCAGGTCCAGTTTATCAAGCCACCATTGCTCACAAAGAACAATATAAATGTGGAAAATTCATATTTATATTTAATACAAGCAGCAAAAAAATGCCAGTGAAGCATTTGATAGAATCGAATGGAACTATTTATTTGCTGTATTAGATAAATTTGGATTCGGCTCAAAATTCATTTCCTGGATTCACCTGCTTTCACCTGCTTTATCATCAACCAAAGGCAGCCATAGTCACAAATAAGATAGCATCACAATATTTTTCCTTGTCTAGAGGCACACGGCAAGGATGCCCCCTTAGCCCTTTGTTATTTACTTTGGCTATAGAGCCATTATCATCAGTACTCAGATCATTACAATCTATTAGTGGTATTAAAAGAAGGGGTGTAGAGTATAAAGTCTCTCTATATGCTGACGATCTGTTATTATATATAACATACCCATTATTATGCATCTCTGAAGTTGTGAAAATATTAAAAGAGTATGGGTACTTTTCAGATTATAAATTAAACTTCTCTAAACGTATATGCTTCCCTATAAATCATATGGCAGATCAGATTACAGATACAGACTTGCCCTTTTGTATATCAAAATCATGATTTAAATACTTAGGAATAAATATTACCCGTTCATACACTGATCTGTTTAATGCAAATTATAATCCCATACTTAAAAAACTTGAATCAGATTTCCAATGATGGAGTGTTATATATTTTCCTTTAGCTGGTAAAATCAATTGTGTTAAAATGAATGTGTTACCCAGATTATTGTATTTGCTTCAGAGTATTCCGATTTTCTTTCCAAAGTCCTTTTTTTCAGTCAACCAATAGGTTGCTGTCTTCCTTTATATGGGGGGGGGGGGCAAGAATACACAGAGAGGACTGGCTCTCCCAAATTTGGTATATTATTATTGGGCAGCAAATTTACAAAAAGTTATTTATTGGTTTCAGTCCCCACATATAGAATGGTGTGAAGCAGAAGCTAAATCCTGCAAATCAACATCACTGGCGGTGCTGATCACAATGAAGTCACCATTCTCACCATCGCAGTTTTCCTCAATTCCAGTTGTAATTTCAACTCTCAAAATATATAATCAGTTTAGACAGGCATTTCAACTCACAGACTTTTCCTTGGAAACCCCCATATGTAATAATCATCTTTTCCCAGCTGCCAAGCTAGATGCTACTTTCAAGCAATGGCAGGACTTGGGCATAGTTAAATCTAGTGACTTATTCATTGATAATATTTTTGCTAATTACAATGATCTGATTCAAAATTTTAATCTTCAAAAGTCAGATTTTTTTCGTTACCTCCAGGTTCGACACTTTATTCAGGCCCATTGCTCTGTGTTTCCTCAAATGCCCTCTGAATCAGGATTGGACTTAGTTCTTAAGACCCCTACGCACCTCAAGGGCCTCATTTCCAAAATATATAATTTAATTATGACATTCCAAAATATATCACTAGATAAGATCAAAACATAATGGACAGGAGAGTTGGGAATTGACATATCCAAAGACACTTGGCATAAAGCTGTTGAAAGAATAAATAGGACTTCATCTTGTGCATGACTCAATCTGATTCAGATGAAAGTTCTCTACCGTATTCACCATAGTAAAACCAAACTGGCTAAACTATACCCAAATATAGATGAAACGTGATCGTTATACACACAAGTTCTGGTCATGTACTAAACTGAGACAATTTTGGTTTTCAATATTTGAAATTTTAAACTCGGCATTTAATTTAAGAATTCAGCGTAACCCAATAATGGCTTTGATTGGAGTTACAGGTGACGACATACACATAACTAAAGATAAAGAAAAAGCCTTAGCAAGAAGAATAATTCTTTTAGAGTGGAAATCACCAGTGCCACCTAAACTGTCACTATGGCTTAGTGATGTAATTTTTTTTCTAAAAACAGAAAAAAATCAAATATTTTCTCAGAGGATAAACCAGAACATTTTACAAAACATGGGATCCTTTAATAATCTATATCGAGAAGAATGTACTCCTCCAACTTTGAGCCCTCCCACCCCCCACTACCAAGTTTTAACAATTTTCATAAAAATTACGATCTTTCTTTACAATAAATGGCACTTGCTTTGTTATTTTGCTTTGTTTTGTCATCTAAAGGTGTTCACAATAAATGTTTTTAGAGCCACTGAAAGTCCATCATGATGAAGAATGATGTTTTATTAGCTTCATCACAATCACATGAGAAATACTGAGATATAACAGTGTCTGTAGGTATAAATGATTGAAAAATGCACAAATCATCAGCTGATTCTGAAAGTTCTTTTGTTTCATTGTTGTGTTTCCAGTAGCCAAATATGTTTCACATCCGTGTGTTGATTTTAGTAAGCTCCTTTATAAAATGACCATGCAAATTTCTGAATGCAAAGGCGTGTTGACATTCATCCTGAAAATGTAAATTTGTTTTCTAAATAAGATTCAGTATTGTTTGAGTTCCGCTGACACACACATGATCACACACGGATGATTATAACGCAAATTGATTTAAAACAAATCAACAGTAATATCAGATCATATCAGAGATTTGAAAGCAAAATTCAGTCCTTCCACAATAACAGACAGTTACAGTAACAATCAGCACATGTTTTTATCATTTGTTTTGAGTTATTTCACTAAAATTGACCCTTTTCAGGGCCATCATTTTATGTGCATGAATCATTTTAAACAGTTATTTCTCGTTCACAAGTGACATTTGTCATTGTGTTGTTTTTGAGCTTTATTTTGGTGAAAATACACAGTTTTCCCTTAAACAATACCTGTACAGATCAGTTTAAGAAATCAGTCTAAAAAAGTCTGATAGAAAGAAAGCCTTCAGTCTTAATTATGCTAGTTAGAAATATTTTTCACAGCATTAATGCTAGATTAAACAGTGGAGTCGGCGCTTTCTGGATCATCTGAGAAATTACCTGCAACGTCTTTGTGAATGTGGTAGTAATACACGAAGAGGAAAAACCCTGAAAAAAGAATCAGAGAAGCTTATTTCAACTAATTAAAATACATTTCAGATATAAATGTCTTTCAGAATGCATGTCTTTTAAACTTTGACTAAAAATAATCAAACTTTTGGTTTTTTTTTTTAAATCTTAAATTAAATTTTATCAAATAAAAAATGTATTGTAATAATTAAAAATTATAAATAATATTTTAAAAAATCATTAATGAATTAATTCAAATAATTTGCTGTAATCTGTAGGAAAAATAGAAGTATTCTACTAAACCAGATGTGCCGATGCATGTGATTGTTTCTCACCCTGAAACGAGTTCAACACAGTGAATATGTAATATGAGGGAATGCGCATCGGTCCATAACTGAAGAACGCCACAGACCACGTCAGACCGAAGAGCAGGAACAAACTCAACACCATCATCAGCTGCTTTCTGAACGTCTTTCTCTTGCCGTCAACTGCTTTCATGTTTCTGGCCTGAACGACCTTAGTGACGATCATGATGAAGATTCCTGACGTGAAGACGAAAACTAAAGCATAGTAGCCGATGTTCACTATGTAGTGAATGTAACGATTTGTAATCCAGCACCTGTAATGAAAGAGAATAAAATAAGAAGCCAGTCAGTAGATGTTCAGAAATATATTAATTTGTAACATCAGACTTACATTCGTGTGATTTTTCCAGACGTTGAGTTCAGGATCATTGCTTCATATCCTCCTATAGAAGTAATAATTACGACTATTGGAGCGGGACACACTGAAAACACACAAAAAACACAATAGTTGTAGCTGTAGTTTCATTACAAAGTTTTTATACGATTTGTTTCCTTATGCCCAAAGTAAAGATATAGGGCCTGTTTACACCTGGTCACTTCATGCGTTTTCTCTGATCAGACATCACTCAAATTTTTTAAAAACTGGTCCATTTACACTTGGCCACATGAATGTGTCTCCCCAAAATGGACATCCAATCTTAAATTCCCGAACTATATGCAAATTTAATGGAGTTCACGTCAATGAAAGCAACAGATATGCACATTTTATTCATCATCAGCTAATTTCAAGATCAAAGGCCACAACAGGAAAGAGCGCAGCATCAGCACTGGAAAAATAATGAGGATGTTTGTGTGTTGAGAATCTGTGACTTACTTTCAGTTTGATTTGTGGCAGCTTGCTGAAGAGATACTCAGCTACTCACCCACGACAATGCATGTTACATTAGTGCTGTCATATCTGAATATAACATGCCATATAGCCTATGACACGCTCTCACATTTATTATTTTAACATTTTGGGAGGAGTAAAATTGACATGTGGTTTAAACAACCAGATGCATTTACACTTGTCCAGTTTTGTCTGGAATGTGTCCCAGACACCTCCTGAAGTGGTTTGAGCGGTCGGATTTAAATCCTTCTCAAAAGCATTTCGGTGGGCATTTACACCTGGTCTTTTCAGATAGCTATCTGACCAGAGAAAATGCATGAAGTGACCAGGTGTAAACAGGTCCATAGTGTCAGTTTTATAAACTTTTGTAAACACAGCCTGTCTATATACTCAATTATTGCATTAAAAGCTTTAAAGTGCATTAATAATTGTGTGTGATGCACACCTATACTTAATGGACCTGAGCTACGATGAAGTAACAATGACCAGTTGTATTTTTTATTAATTATCATTAACAGAGAATACTAAATAATGCAACAAATATATTGTTCATTGCTAGTACTGAAGGGACCTTATTATAAAGTTTTGACTAGCTGGTGTTATACAGATTTATTTCCATAAGGCAACACTATAATAGGTGTTTTGTTGCTCTAACTCACCCCAGCCCAACGCTGTGATCTTCCTCATGTAGTTTGTGATGGTGACGTTCTGTCTGATGAGCCATAAGTACATATGAAGAGCTTGAATGAAGAACCAGGTGAATGAGGCCAGCATGGAGTAATGCAGGAGCAGCGCTATGAAGACGCACGCAGCGTTGTCTTGTGTGTTAGCGACGCTCTCGTTTGACAAAAACGAGACATTCAGTAGAAACAAAGCCACAAACATGTTCATCAAGATCTTCGTGGCCTGATTTGATTTGGCTTTCCTATTAAAACATAAAAACAACTGTTCTTGTAACCTGAACTTTAATACTTTTCAGCTTTGATCTTATTACTTTACAAGGAAATACTATTTAATTCTTTATACTTCAAAATTTCAAGTTTAATTCAATGCATTGCTGTTTCTTTGTAAAATTGTTTCTTAGTGCAGTATTAGTGATTATTGATTACTAAACAGCACTAACTATATGATATACTTTAAGATACTCTACCGCAGCAGGAAATGCATGAATAAAGCAATGGACAGAAAAAACATGGAGATGCCGCAGCCGATAGAAGAAATTATGGTCAGTGCTTCCAGATGTTGTGCTGTGACATTTGCATCTGACTGAGACTGAGGGATCTAAGAAAACAGAAAGAAACCTATCAGTGGAAGGATTTTTAAAACCAATTTTTTTTTTTTTTTTTTCATTGTTTACATGTTCACTAGCATGTAGACAGGGACTAAAAGACTGATTTTGATTTAGTGGAATCTTTTAAATGAAACATGAATTATGAAAGCACAAGTTCTTCTCTGAGAAGCTTCTCACCATCAGCACTGCAAAAAACGTCAGATGTGAGCAGGAGCACTTTATGGTGTTGTTGTTGATTTTTGTCTCACAGCCGAACGTTGTCCAATTCAGTTTTCCTTTAAAGAAAAGACAGCAACGAATGAAATTGATTATAAAAAAAATATAAATAAATTGAGTGAACTGCGTTTTTTGATAGGAACTGATCAGTACAGCCATAAATGAATGTACCTTTGCCATTCCAAGAGACACAGGACGGCTCACCGGTCTGTAAAAACACATTCATTTTAATTTTGATTTCACATTGTCTGATCATTATAACAAAAGTTAAGCAACAAAAGCTTCATTACCAGATCTTTATGTTTAAAGAACATGTCAATATTGTCGGTAAGGTGGAAGATTTTGGCCCGCATTGTTATTCCATAAACCTCATTGTTCAAAACAGTGTGAATTTCAGTTTCATCCTAAATCAGAAACCAAGAGAGCAATCATGAATCAGATATAAATGTGTGTGAATATAACTGATGGAGAAACATTTGCCCAAAATTAGATTTATTAAGAATCTTTCCATACAACAAGAAAAAAATAAAATAAAATAAAAATTATATATATATATATATATATATATATATATATATATATATATATATATAATACCTCATTTCTCCAGTTTTTGAAACGTAGAACTCCAGCAAATGCAGTTCCATTGTTTTCAAGACGTGATTTATCGAAAGCCTCCTTTGAAATCTTTGTTAACCAGAGACAGTTAGTAATGAAGTCACTTTGACTCTCAACAACCTGTGAAAAGAAGAATTGTCATGATAACTGATGAATCATACAATGTTTTAATGCATCTTAGCTCTTTGGTTTACCGTGGCATGATCTGAAAAGTAGCATATGTTGATGTCTTTGGTTTCTGTGTTCTTGGCTTGTACATAAAGAAAACCAACACCATCCTCCATGAAAATTATTGCATTGCTTGTATTGCTTTTTTCCATCTCTTCCATCTTAGACTCCAGATTGTGTACGACTTTTCTGTAAAATGGATTGAATTACTTGGTATTCTGTAAAAGTTTTAAACTTGATCTACTGGTAACTGCACACTTACGATGCCTTTGAGGGATCAGTATATCCATGAGTTGTCATATGTGACGTGAAACTGGTAGTTGGATTGTTAGTTGTCGTGTGTGACGTGAAACTGGTAGTTGGATTGTTAGTTGTCATGTGTGACGTGAAACTGGTAGTTGGATTGTTAGTTGTCATGTGTGACGTGAAACTGGTAGTTGGATTGGGAGTTGTCGTATGTGACGTGAAACTGGTAGTTGGATTGGGAGTTGTCGTATGTGACGTGAAACTGGTAGTTGGATTGTTAGTTTTCGTGTGTGACATCAAACTGGTAGTTGGATTGTTAGGTGTCGTGTGTGACGTGAAACTGGTAGTTGGATTGTTAGTTGTCGTATGTGACGTGAAACTGGTAGTTGGATTGGGAGTTGTCGTATGACGTGAAACTGGTAGTTGGATTGTTAGGTGTCGTGTGTGACGTGAAACTGGTAGTTGGATTGTTAGTTGTCGGTGTGACGTGAAACTGGTAGTTGGATTGTTAGTTGTCGTATGTGACGGAAACTGGTAGTTGGATTGGGAGTTGTCGTATGTGACGTGAAACTGGTAGTTGGATTGTTAGTTTTCGTGTGTGACATCAAACTGGTAGTTGGATTGTTAGGTGTCGTGTGACGTGAAACTGGTAGTTGGATTGTTAGGTGTCGTGTGACGTGAAACTGGTAGTTGGATTGTTAGTTGTCGTGTGTGACATCAAACTGGTAGTTGGATTGTTAGTTGTCGTATGTGACGTGAAACTGGTAGTTGGATTGTTAGTTGTCGTGTGTGACGTGAAACTGGTAGTTGGATTGTGAGTTGTTGTGTATGACGTGAAACTGGTAGTTGGATTGTGAGTTGTCGTATGTGACGTGAAACTGGTAGTTGGATTGTGAGTTATCGTATGTGACGTGAAACTGGTAGTTGGATTGTGAGTTGTCGTATGTGATGTGAAACTGGTAGTTGGATTGTTAGTTTTCATGTGTGACATCAAACTGGTAGTTGGATTGTTAGTTGTCGATGTGACGTGAAACTGGTAGTTGGATTGTGAGTTGTCGTATGTGACGTGAAACTGGTAGTTGGATTGTTAGTTTTCGTGTGACATCAAACTGGTAGTTGGATTGTTAGTTTTCGTGTGACATCAAACTGGTAGTTGGATAGTTAGTTGTCGTATGTGACGTGAAACTGGTAGTTGGATTGTGAGTTGTCGTGTGTGACGTCAAACTGGTAGTTGGATTGTTAGTTGTCGTATGTGACGTGAAACTGGTAGTTGGATTGTGAGTTGTCGTATGTGACGTGAAACTGGTAGTTGGATTGTTAGTTGTCGTATGTGACGTGAAACTGGTAGTTGGATTGTTAGTTGTCGTATGTGACGTGAAACTGGTACTTGGATTGTTAGTTTTCGTGTGTGACATCAAACTGGTAGTTGGATTGTTAGTTGTCGTGTGACGTGAAACTGGTAGTTGGATTGTTAGTTGTCGTATGTGACGTGAAACTGGTAGTTGGATTGTGAGTTGTCGTATGTGACGTGAAACTGGTAGTTGGATTGTTAGTTGTCGTATGTGACGTGAAACTGGTAGTTGGATTGTTAGTTGTCGTATGTGACGTGAAACTGGTACTTGGATTGTTAGTTTTCGTGTGTGACATCAAACTGGTAGTTGGATTGTTAGTTGTCGTATGTGACGTGAAACTGGTAGTTGGATTGTGAGTTGTCGTGTGTGACGCCAAACTGGTAGTTGGATTGTTAGTTGTCGTATGTGACGGAAACTGGTAGTTGGATTGTGAGTTGTCGTGTGTGACGTCAAACTGGTAGTTGGATTGTTGGTTGTCGTATGTGACGTGAAACTGGTAGTTGGATTGTGAGTTGTCGTATGTGACGTGAAACTGGTAGTTGGATTGTGAGTTGTCGTATGTGACGTGAAACTGGTAGTTGGATTGTTAGTTGTCGTATGTGACGTGAAACTGGTAGTTGGATTGGGAGTTGTCGTATGTGACGTGAAACTGGTAGTTGGATTGTGAGTTGTCATATGTGACGTGAAACTGGTAGTTGGATTGTGAGTTGTCGTGTGTGACGTGAAACTGGTAGTTGGATTGTTAGTTGTCGTGTGTGACGTCAAACTGGTAGTTGGATTGTTAGTTGGCGTATGTGACGTGAAACTGGTAATTGGATTGTTAGTTGTCGTGTGACGTGAAACTGGTAGTTGGATTGTTAGTTGTCGGTGTGACGTGAAACTGGTAGTTGGATTGTGAGTTGTTGTGTATGACGTGAAACTGGTAGTTGGATTGTGAGTTGTCGTATGTGACGTGAAACTGGTAGTTGGATTGTGAGTTATCGTATGTGACGTGAAACTGGTAGTTGGATTGTGAGTTGTCGTATGTGACGTGAAACTGGTAGTTGGATTGTTAGTTTTCATGTGTGACATCAAACTGGTAGTTGGATTGTTAGTTGTCGATGTGACGTGAAACTGGTAGTTGGATTGTGAGTTGTCGATGTGACGTGAAACTGGTAGTTGGATTGTTAGTTTTCGTGTGTGACATCAAACTGGTAGTTGGATTGTTAGTTTTCGTGTGTGACATCAAACTGGTAGTTGGATAGTTAGTTGTCGTATGTGACGTGAAACTGGTAGTTGGATTGTGAGTTGTCGTGTGTGACGTCAAACTGGTAGTTGGATTGTTAGTTGTCGTATGTGACGTGAAACTGGTAGTTGGATTGTGAGTTGTCGTATGTGACGTGAAACTGGTAGTTGGATTGTTAGTTGTCGTATGTGACGTGAAACTGGTAGTTGGATTGTTAGTTGTCGTATGTGACGTGAAACTGGTACTTGGATTGTTAGTTTTCGTGTGTGACATCAAACTGGTAGTTGGATTGTTAGTTGTCGTGTGACGTGAAACTGGTAGTTGGATTGTTAGTTGTCGTATGTGACGTGAAACTGGTAGTTGGATTGTGAGTTGTCGTATGTGACGTGAAACTGGTAGTTGGATTGTTAGTTGTCGTATGTGACGTGAAACTGGTAGTTGGATTGTTAGTTGTCGTATGTGACGTGAAACTGGTACTTGGATTGTTAGTTTTCGTGTGTGACATCAAACTGGTAGTTGGATTGTTAGTTGTCGTATGTGACGTGAAACTGGTAGTTGGATTGTGAGTTGTCGTGTGTGACGTCCAAACTGGTAGTTGGATTGTTAGTTGTCGTATGTGACGTGAAACTGGTAGTTGGATTGTGAGTTGTCGTGACGTCAAACTGGTAGTTGGATTGTTAGTTGTCGATGTGACGTGAAACTGGTAGTTGGATTGTGAGTTGTCGTATGTGACGTGAAACTGGTAGTTGGATTGTGAGTTGTCGATGTGACGTGAAACTGGTAGTTGGATTGTTAGTTGTCGTATGTGACGTGAAACTGGTAGTTGGATTGGGAGTTGTCGTATGTGACGTGAAACTGGTAGTTGGATTGTGAGTTGTCATATGTGACGTGAAACTGGTAGTTGGATTGTGAGTTGTCGTGTGTGACGTGAAACTGGTAGTTGGATTGTTAGTTGTCGTGTGTGACGTCAAACTGGTAGTTGGATTGTTAGTTGGCGTATGTGACGTGAAACTGGTAATTGGATTGTTAGTTGTCGTGTGTGACGTGAAACTGGTAGTTGGATTGTTAGTTGTCGTGTGTGACGTGAAACTGGTAGTTGGATTGTTAGTTGTCGTATGTGACGTCAAACTGGTAGTTGGATTGTTAGTTTTCGTGTGTGACATCAAACTGGTAGTTGGATTGTTAGTTGTCGTGTGTGACGTCAAACTGGTAGTTGGATTGTGAGTTGTCGTGTGTGACGTCAAACTGGTAGTTGGATTGTTAGTTTTCGTGTGTGACGTCAAACTGGTAGTTGGATTGTGAGTTGTCGTATCTGGTGATAAAATGATAGATGGCTCGGGAGTTGTATTATCTGATGTGAAACTGGTAGTTGAATCGGGAGTTGTCGTATATGATGCAAAACTAGTAGTTTGCACAGTAGTTGTCATATCTGGTGCAAAACTGATATTTTGCTTGGGAGTTGTTTTATCTGACGCAAAACTGGTAGTTGGGTTGGGAGTTGTCGTATATGACACGAAACTGGTAGTTGAGTTAGGAGTTGTCGTTTCTAGTGCTAAACTGATAGTTGACTCGGAAGTTGTTTTATCTGATGTGAAACTTGTAGATGGCTTGGGAGTTGTCATATATGATGCAAAACTGGTATTTGGGTCCTGAGTTGTTGTATTTAATGCGAAACTAGTAGTTAACATGGGAGTTGATGTACCTGCCGCAAAACTGGTAGTTAGGTTGGGAGTTGTTTTAACTGGTGTGAATCTGGTAGTTGGGTAGGGAGTTGTTTTGTCTTGTATGAAACTGACAGATGGGTTGGGAGTTGCTGTATATGATGCAAAACTGGTAGTTGGATTGTGAGATGTAGTGTGTGACAGTGGTGTAATGGTGGTTGATGTTCCATCAACACAAGTCACGCACATCCATTTGCCCTCTTTAAAATGCAGAACATATCTGCTTCCTTCTTTCCCTTCAATAAAGAAATAAACAATGGATGCAATTTATTTCTACTGTGCAATAATTTAAACTAATATATATGATATGTTACATGATATACGATATGTTGGTTATTTATAAACCAAGCAACAGTCATTTCAACATTATAGATGCATGTTCATCAGTTCACACATTTATTATCGATATAGTCCAATCATATTATTTCCATAATTAATTTTGTCATGCTTTCAATAAGTGTTTATTTAAACTCAGCATGATTTTAAAAGCAAGTACATTCTATGTTAAAGGCTTAGAATTAACCCAACTTAGTGATTTTTCATTAGAGAAAAAAAAAATATATATATAATGTCTGTTCACATTGTACTGTTTTTGATTAAACTTTAATTTGTATGAAACAGGCAATAGAAACAACTGAAAAGCAATTTATACATTTTAAAAGACTTACCGCTGCATGCACCTTTGTCATATACTGCGTTTTTACATATCTCTCCAGGATTAACAGGCTTGATGTTTAGTTCGACATTCATGTGAAAATTATATATGTTATTATCTGATTGAAATGAAATTAACTCAATGAGTTTCAGTCATCACAAGTGCTCTCAGATAATTAATACGCAGTATTCACACAGTCATGTTAGCAGTATATTTCCTGTCTACCTGGATATGGTGAGCTACTTTTGTTATGGAAATATTCATCTGTCAAACTGACTTGGATGTTGATTTGGATCATATTTTCTGAGCTGGCTGCACAAACAAAAACAACATTTGAGTTTATCATGTAACAATGTATGACATTATATAAAGCTCTATTACTAGATATCACGATTTAGATGCCCACAGCCACAATCTTTGTTTTTAATCATATTTTTTTGCCTTTTTTTTTTTTTTACTTTAATTTGTTTTCTAATGTTCACCAAACAACACGTTCATTGGCATATATTTGTTGATGAATCCATTTTTCAAGGTAACATACTTATCTGGCATGTAGAACAACAGATGATCATCAGCCACAGCAAATTCTTCTTTTGTCGAGGCATAATTCCCAAAGACAGTGGCCTATTTGAGACACACGTTAGCTTTGTTATCTGCAGGCTTTGGAAATAAATCTTTAATAATTTTCTCATAGCATTCTTGAAATAAAGTCCACAGTCCAAGAGTTGAGAGAGTTTGATCTGTCCACACATAAAGCTGCAACATATAGTTGTGGCATACAGTTCATTTGAAATCATGCAAATTATGTTTATATGGGCTTTACCTGAGAATTGCAGTATCTGGCTACATTCAGGTCCAGTTTATCAAGTCATATTTGTTCACAGAGAACAATATAAATGTAGAAAATAAATGCATAGGTGGAAAGAGTACGACAATATTTTACTCAAGTAAAAGTACCATTACATTAATGACATTTTATTTAAGTACAAGTAAAAGTTCCGGTCTAAATATACTCAAGTAAAAGTAAAAAGTAGCTCATTTAAAATTTACTCAGAGTAAAAATTACTTGGTTACTTTTTAACAGTGGGAGGGACGCAAAAATGGGATAGGCCAAGGGTCTCAAACTCAGTTCCTGGAGGGCCATAGCCCTACACAGTATAGATATAACCCTAGTTTAAACACATCTGATCCAGCTAATCTAATAATATAGGTTTATTTGAAAACTACATGGTGTGTGTTGGAGCAGGGTTGGAACTAAACTCGGCAGGGCTGCGGCTCTCCAGGAACTGAGTTTGACACCCCTGGGATAGGCCTATAAATCTCAAACTAGTTGTTTTTAATTAAAGGAATCAGTAATTTAGAATAATAACACATTTGGGTTGTTACCAGGCAAATTAAATAAATATCAGCAAAATTCATCTTTGCAATGCAGAAGAAACACGGAAGCTTCATCTGAAGTGGCATTTAGATGTATTTACACACTGTTTAATGCAGGACATGAATGCATTTAACCTGCAGTTACAAATGCAGAAATAATGCTTTGATATATAAGACTGTTGTCGAAATAGAGCAAAAACAGGCAATATGGTGTCTAAAACGCAAGTCTCTTAATTAACTTCTTGTTTATTGAATTGTTGTAAAAAACACAATAGAAAATGTAATGGTTTTAATGGGAATTGTATTGGTTTTAATGGAAACTATAATGGTGTCTACTGGTATGTGATGGATTCCATTGGTGGGATGTTAAATCCTATTGGAAAAATGCCCAAAACACACTAGAAAAGGAATTTTGTAATGGTTTTACTGGAAAAAGCTAATGGTTGAAAATGGTATTTTAAATGGAAACCATTGGAATTTCTGTGATGGCTTCTATTGTTTTTTTTATTAGCAGGGGATTTTTGGAGAAAACCGGCACTCTTCGTGTGATATTGATTTACTATATGAAATGATATAAATATACATTTTCTGCCCCTATATCTTCAATTTTGTGATCATTTTAAATTTACGAAATGTGACGTCAGAGACCAGGAAGCATAAAAGCATGTGCGGCAAAGCCGGCGTCAGCCATCTTTTCATTCAGAACCGCGCTCTCTGTGTGTCTGTTTCCATTCTGTTGTCTGCTCAAGCACTTTCACAGAAATACATAAACTGCACTCGATAAGACACTACACTGATTTGCATACATATTTCCATTATCATGTCTGTGAGTGGCAATAAGGCCGAGGGCAAGTCACGCTTGTTCAAACCATGTGTGTCTCCCTGCAATCGCTTCATCACGGCTGGAGACACACACGAGCGTTGCGTGTGTGGCAATAAGTGGTCAGGTAAGGGAAGTTACTAATAATAATAATAATACTATAATCGACTACGCCACCTGGAATACACCATGACAGAACATGGGGTGAGCATAAGAATATAAACAATATCAACAAGAAACACTTTATTCAAACAATAGAAACAGTCAGTCGATACATCACATAAGGTCTCAAATCACATCATAATACCAGTAACATAAAAAATGATTAAATGGAGATAGTCTAGTAAAGAGGGAGGTGGCCAACAGAGACCCTCAAATTTCTACCCCACACTCAATACCCACGACACACTCTTGTGAAAAAGGCAAAAATGTTAAGCACAGTATGTGGACACACCAGTACAGGGTACCATGGCCAACCCCTCCCACTTTAAAGACCTAAATCCACAAACACACACACACACACACACACAGTACAAAAAGACACACACAAATCAAGTCAAATTCAATAACAGTTTACACAAAAACACCAAAGCACAAATAAACACAGCCACTGGCACGGAGGAGGAGAATACAATGGCAAAGAGCAGCCAGATTACAGAAACTTAGCCTGCCAGCTAAGTCACATGCAGACCAGCGCAATCCAGTGCCAGTGCTTCAAACAAAAATAAAACAAAATAACAGAATGGACCCAGGTGACTTCCAGACAAAACTATAACACCACAAAGACAAAACAGAGCAGCAATGCAGTCAGTTACTCAACGGTCGTTAGGCTTCAATTAAGATCACTGGAAACCCCTGGACGTGCAATCAAACCAAAGAAATGGTGCAATGCTGCAATACACATGGTCATTCACCACGCAGAATTACAGCTACTTGCAGGCTCATGACTGAAAACTGGCCAACAGCCAACACGCATGACAGACAGGAGGGTAACCCAACTGCTAGCACTCATTCAACGCACTGCATGTTACAAAAGGGCAGTACCAAGGATGATGCATCCCAAGCAGCCAAACACTTCCCTCTTTTATAGTCACCACACAGGCACTAACAAGCTCATAAAACTTAAATGACTAACCAATCATAGTGAAGTACGAACACTGATTGGTTCACCTGGTTTGATGACGCCAGCCAATCATACCGGGGCTATACCTCACTCTGCTACACGTGGCTTGCCTGGGAGTGGAGCATGTGACAGCTGCGTTTAGTGAGGGGGCTGATTGCCCTCACTGTGAGCGCTTGCCGCTGCGTACGCTCCGCTCCCGAAAATCCCTGTTTGTGGACAGGATTTTCACAAGTGAGCCCCGCGGTTCGGGTCCCACTGCTGCCGAGGCAGAGTGGCGTCTGCACTCGTGGGGCTCACAGCTCGATCTGGATGAGGAAATGGAGACGGGTGAGTCCCTATCGTCGTCCACTGCCTCCAGATCGAGCGGGTTCGACCAGTCTTCCTCCGGGGAGGGAGAGATGGAGAGCGTCGATGAGCCGCCCCAATCCCTACAGTATGAGGAGCTGCTGGAGGTGTTGACTCGCGCTGAGCAGCCGAGCAGCAGACCGAGCCGCGCAAGAGCAGACTCGACGAACGTTTCTTGCACTCTCGGCCTCCACATCCGCATCGGAGCCTGGCGTTTTTTCCCGATCTGCATACTGAGGTGTGTAGATCGTGGGGAAGACTGTACTCGGCCCGCCTCTTCATTCCCGCGTCTGACTATTATGGGAATGTCGCGGGTTTGAATGAGCGAGGCTATAGGGCGATGCCAAAGGTAGAACAGACGCTCGAGATCTATCTGTCTCCTGGCGTGGCATCGTCCTCGAAGGCTCTGGTCCTGGGGGTACTCGGCAGCGGGTCAAGCTGGTGCGTGTCTGCACACAATGTCTGTGTTACAGGCGTACCAAGCTGATCTGCTGAAAGAGCTCGATGAGCGCGAGCAGGTGAGCTCTGATGATATCGCGGAGCTCAGGAGAACCACTGATTTGTCTCTCTGCGCCACGAAGGAGACCGCCCGTGCCATTGGGCGCTCAATGACTGCGATGGTGGCAGCGAAGAAACATCTGTGGCTGACCCTCGGGCTCAGGGGGATGCTGGGCGGGAGCAGCCCTCGACGAGTACTGGCTCCTCATACAGGGAGGCTCAAAAAGAGAGCGCTGCCTCTCATGCCCCCCGCGGCGGGGCCAGACGCAGCGCTACTCGTCTGGGGCTTCGAAGTCAAAGCCAGATCTGAGGTCCGTATTTACGGCTAGGAGGTCCCAGAAGAAAAAGTCCTGACACAGGGGGGTGCAGGACTTCGGAGGGCAGGCCCCTCAGGGGAAGAGAGGAATTACATGGTGCCCATCTCTCCCCAGTGCCCTTGACGCTGCGCTCAGTCCGACGCAAGGGGACTGAGACGCGCGTCACCCCTGAGGGGGTCTATAAAACGGATAGTTCGGGCCCCACTTGGCGGTGTGCCGTCACAGGGGTCCGAGCTGCCGCCTCTAACACCAGAGGCCAGCCTCGGGAGGCTGGTTCCCTTAGTAGATTATTTAGCAGCGTGGAAACTACTGCCAAATGTATCTCAATGGGTCCTGCAGACTGTAAAAAAGGGGTATCGAATTCAGTTCGCTTTTCCACCGTCGCGCTTCAGCGGCGTGACTCCCACGCTGGTGGGCCCCGAGCAGGCTCTGGTTATGGAACAAGAAGTGAAAACCCTATTAAGGAAGGAGGCCATCGAGGTGGTCCCTCCTCAGGAAAGGGAATCCGGGTTTTACAGCCGGTATTTCATAGTTCCCAAGAAGGATGGGGGGTTGCGTCCGATCATAGATCTGCGTCAGCTGAACCACTCAGCCAGTCAGCTGAAGTTTAAGATGCTCACGCTGAGGCAAGTCGTGTCACAAATCAGGTCCAAGGACTGGTTTGTCACGATAAATCTAAAAGACGCATACTTCCACGTATCCATCCTTCCATGTCACAGGAAGTTTCTAAGGTTCGCTTTTGGGGGCAAAGCATACCAATATCGGGTTCGTCCCTTCGGTAGTGGATGCAGAACTATCTCCGTTGCGGCTTCAGGGCATCCGCATACTAAATTATATCGACGACTGGCTGATTCTAGGAAGCGGCGAGACAACGAGATGTCGTCCTCGTTCACATGAAACAGTTGGGGTTGAGACTAAACGCCAAGGAAAGTGTGCTTTCTCCGGTACAGAGGACCACTTATTTGGGTGTGGTGTGGGATTCGACCACGATGCAGGCACGAATGTCTCCTGCATAGATCGAGTCGATCCTTGCGTCAGTCAAGAGAGTGAGAGAAGGCCAGTCACTCACTGTCAAGCAGTTTCAGAGATTGCTGGGTCTGATGGCAGCTGCGTCCAACGTGATACCATTTGGCCTGCTATACATGAGACCCCTACAGTGGTGGCTCAAGACCAAGGGATTTTCCCCGAGGGGAAATCCACTTTCGCACGATCAGGGACTCTCGCGGTGTGTGCGAGCCCTAGACATGTGGAGGAAACCTTGCTTCTTAAATCAGGGCCCGGTGCTGGGAGCTCCATGTCGCCAGTTATCGTTAGCAACGGACACGTCTCTCACCGGTTGGGGAGCAGTCATGAGTGGCCGTTCAGGCCGCGGTCTGTGGAGTGGCCGCCATCTCCTATGGCACATCAATTGTCTGGAGATGCTAGCAGTCTATCGAACACTGAAATATTTCCTCCCAGACCTGAGAGGTCACCATGTGTTGATGCGCACCAACAACACACCGTCTCTTACATCAACCACAAGGGGGTCTGCGTTCGCGCCCATTGTACAAACTGGCACACCAGATCCTCTTGTGGTCCCAGGACAAGTTCCTCTCACTGAGAGAACTGTATATTCCTGGCAGAGACTTTAATATTATCCGTCATTTTGATGGACAGGGTCGTAAAAATTCAGTCATAATCTATTATTACCATCATTTTAATTTTCGTATTTTAATTATTATAATAACCCATTTAATTGCTTTTATTTTTGTTCACGTTTTCATTTTTAATAATGAACCTAAAGGACGAACATATTGGCTTATGCATTTATTTATTTATGAAGAGAACAGATGAACAGAGACTGTGACAGTGACAGCGGAGGACACTTAAAACAACAAAATATGCTAGTGCTGGATAAAAAAAAAAAAAATAATAGATTCTTATTTTTATGAACCAATATCGTTTCTTAACTCCCAATTGATGCTGTTTTCATTTGATGAATGCACAGTAACGTTAGACAATCAGCTAAACTTTGTGCGTTGTTACTTTTGATATGAAATGCAGTCTCCATTTTATTAGGAAATTCAAGCAATAAATACCGTTTTGGTGCTCTTTAATGTGACGTGATAGATCACTGTAGACACCTCAGATCAAGCGATTCGCTTTACTATACTCGCCTGTGAGTAATCAAAGACACAGCAAAAGACCTTTATTTTTGCTCTGGAGACGATCGCGTGCTCTGCTGCCTCACTGGAGCGCACTCGCCACCAACTGGACAGGGGTGGGAATTACAGTTATAAATTACAATAGATCACTCTCAGTGTGTGTAATCTGCCAAAGTGACGGACGGCCTTCAGATTTTTCTGTCACTGCTAAAACAATTCTGTCAATGACGGAGAATTTACGGTTAACGTGACCTCTGATTCCTGGGTACCTGAACGTGGGAGCAGACGTACTGTCGAGACAGGGGCCGAGGCCCGGGGAATGGATGCTTCACCCCGAGGTGGTGAAGCAGATATGGATAATGTTTTATCAGAGGTGGACCTCTTTACGACTCGAGTGAATGCGCAATGTCCCCTCTGGTTCTCTCTAGCTCCTCCAGCTCCCCTGGGACTGGACACTATGGCACAGGCATGGCCGGGCCTTTCGCCCGATCGCTCTGCTCCCAGGAGTTCTGACGAGAGTGCGCCGAGACGGTGTTCGCCTACTGTTAGTAGCCCCATTCTGGCCAGGCCGAGTATGGTTCTCAGACCTGATTTCCCTCCTAGATGGCTCTCCATTGGAGATTCCCGTCAGGAGGGATCTCCTCTCACAAGCAGGGGGCGCCATTCTGCACCCCCGCCCGGAATTATGGAAACTGTGGTTGTTGCCCCTGAGGGGGCACAGCTCATAGCTTCTGGTCTCCCAGCAGGCTAGACTCTCTGCAGGGGTATCCCACTCCACATTGAATTCAGTTCAATTCAATTCAAGTTTATTTGTATAGCGCTTTTTACTATACAATCGTTGCAAAGCAGCTTTACAGGAAATTAAGTTTCTATATAGTATATATATATATACACATACGCACACATAAACATATATATACATATATATACACATACATACAGCAGAAACCCAATATATTTAAGTTATGACAAACTTAACTTGGTAATTCTGTATGTTGTCTGAGGGTTGGCATCCTCCGTGGTCCTCTGAGGGGTTGCCATCATCTCTTCTCAGCTGTTTGGTCATCTCAGATCTTTTTAAGGGTTGGATCCAGACTGAGGCTTCAGTAATTCCTAGTTACCATGGGATGTTAATCCCGTGGCAGAATCAGAGAAACAAATAGAGACATAATTAGCGTAGCTGCTGTTCTATTCAAGCAAAAATTATTTGTTCAACCCAAGCTAAAGAATTATAATGTACATTTGATTAGATATAAATGCAGTACAAGATTATAAGATGCATTGTGTGAATGCTTGGCTAAAAAGATGTGTCTTTAATCTAGATTTAAACAGAGAGACTGTTTCTGAACCCTGAACGTTACCAGGAAGGCTATTCCAGAGTTTGGGTGCCAAATGTGAAAAAGCTCTACCTCCTTTAGTGGACTTTGGACGATCTAAACCATCTTAAAGCCTGCCCTTGAATACCCGTATAGTTTTGTAATCGATCTATGAGTATGTCATGGTCTATAGTGTCGAATGCAGCACTAAGATCAAGTAAAACTAGCAATGAGGTGCAGCCTTGGTCTGACGCAAGAAGCAAGTCATTTGTAATTTTAACAAGTGCAGTTTCTGTGCTATGGTGAGGCCTGAAAACTGACTGAAATTCTTCATAGAAATAATTTTTTTGCAAGAAGGAGCACAATTGAGCAGACACAACTTTTTCAAAAATTTTAGACATAAACGGCAGATTTGAAATGGGTCTGTAATTTGCCAGTTCACTAGGATCTAGTTGTGGTTTCTTAATAAGAGGCTTAATAACCGCCAGCTTGAATGGTTTTGGGACGTGACCTAAAGATAACGATGAGTTAATAATATTGAGAAGCGGTTCTTCTGCCACAGGTAACAACTCTTTCAGTAGTTTAGTGGGTACAGGATCTAATAAACATGTTGTTGGTTTAGATGCAGTGATAAGTTTATTTAGTTCTTCCTGTCCTATAGTTGCAAAGCACTGCAGTTTTTCTTTGGGAGCGGTGAATGAAACTGAAGTACTAGACGGTGTAGAACCTACATTTGTTATTGTATGTCTAATGTTATCTATTTTATCAGTGAAGAAATTCATAAAGTCATTACTATTAAACTGTGAGGGAATATTTCGATTGGGTGGCGTCTGTTTATTTGTTAATCTAGCCACTGTGCTAAATAAAAACCTTGGATTGTTTTGGTTATTATCTATGAGTTTGTGTATATGCTCTGCCCTGGCAGCTTTTAGAGCCTGTCTATAGCTGGACATACTGTTTTCCTACGCAATTCTAAAAACTTCCAAGTTAGTTTTTCTCCATTTGCGCTCAGGATTATGAGTTTCTTTCTTGAGAGAATGGGTATAACTGTTGTACAATGGCGCAGTACGTTTTTCTCTAACCTTTTTCAAATTGAGGGGGGCAACAGCTTCTAATGTATTAGAGAAGATAGTGCCCATGTTGCTAGTCATTTCGTCTAGTTCATGTGTATTTATGGGTACACAGAGCAGTTGAGATAAATCAGGCAGGTTATTTGTGAATCTGTCTTTGGTGGCTGGAACAATAGTTCTGCCCAGACGATAACGCGGAGCCATATAGTTAATATCGGTAATACACAGCATGCACGATACAAGGAAATGATCAGTAACATCATCACCATGCGATATAAATAAATCTAGCATATGATTAAAATGATGAGTGGGCCCGGTGATGTTTTGCTTGACTCCAAAAGAGTTTATTAAGTCAGTAAACGCAAGTCCTAACACATCATTTGTATTATCAGCATGAATGTTAAAATCTCCGACAATTAGCGCTTTATCAACATTAACCAATAGATCTGAGAGGAAATCTGCAAATTCTTTTATGAATTCTGTATATGGCCCTGGTGGTCTATACACAGTAGCCAGAGCAAGAGATAGGAGAGATTTCTTTTGCATATCTGACAGTGTAACATTAAGCATAAGTATTCCGAATGAGTTAAACCTGTATCCTGTTTTCTGAGTAACATTGAGAATATCACTATATATTGTTGCGACACCGCCGCCACGACCAATCTGACGGGGCTCATGTTTATAACAATAGCTTGGTGGAGTAGACTCATTTACACCAAAATATTCATTTGGTTTAAGCCAGGTTTCAGTCAAACAGAGTACATCAAAACTATTATCTGTGATCATTTCATTTACAATAACTGCTTTGGGTGCGAGTGATCTAATGTTTAGAGCCCAAGCTTTAGAAATTGTTTTTGTTCATTTATTTTGCATTTTTCAGGTTTAATCACGATCAGATTTTTTCTAGATCCTGTATTAAATGTATATGTTGACCTCACTATTTGGGGAACAGACACAGTCTGTATAGATTGGACAACGCAAGTACTTCTATCATTTAAGAGGATAGAACAAAAGCCATCATAGCAGTTAGAATTGGCTTACTAGTCAGATGGAGCGTATAGCGTCCTGGAGATGTTGTCCGACAGGAGTTCCGCTCCGACTCTGCTGGGGTGCAAGCCATCAGCACGGAAAAGCCTAGAACGCTCCCAGAAAAGATTCCAATTATTAACAAAGAGCAGTTTCTGTTCTTTACACCATGACAATAACCATTCGTTTAAAGCAAAAAGTCTACTGAACCTTTCGTGTCCTCGTCGATACATGGGAAGTGGTATTGACACGATGATTGTCGTCGCGGGCGATGTGCTGCGTACCGTCTCGATCAGGCTCCTGAAGTCCCTCTTCAGTGTCTCCGTCTGCCGCAGCTTGGTGTCGTTAACCCCCGCGTGCAGCACGACAGCGCTGATGCTCTCGTCGCCCTTCAGGATCACGGGTATCTGCGCAGAAACATCGAGAACACGAGCACCAGGGAAACACTGAGTGTGCACTTTACCTTCAGCTAACGTAGCACGGACGTGCCGGACGATGGAGTCTCCGACGATCACAGTGTCACGTTCCGTCTCGCGGAAGGGAGCGAAGCGGTTCCGGGTGGAGATTTCGAAGACCGGAGGTGGTGGAGGGGGAGAGGTCATCACCCGGGGCCTGGCTCGCGTCTTCCACTGCTGGTGCACCCAGGGTCCGTGGTGTCCCGGCGCCGGAGTGAAGGACACCTGGGAAGATCGCGTCCTGGGTGCACAGGGCCTGTGCAGAGAAACACACGAAATAGAGGTGGTGGGAGTGTTAGCAGCGCGCTGTATACTTGCTCCGGACTTGTGAGCGTCAGCCCGGGATGTTTCCAGTGCAGCTCTCTGCTCTCTCAGCTAGGCCTGCTTCTCCACCAGGTCGCGGATCTGCTTCTCCACGGCCTCCAGCTCCAGCTGCACCGAATGCAACTCGAACGTGTCCTCACCTGCACTCAGAGGTAGACACAAATCCGCCATTTAAGCAAGTAACAGTGAAACAATGGTAATGCATGTAATAGAGTATTAGCAATGTAAGCAAGATTAGCAGCAACCACGCTGGCGATGCTAACTGGCTATAAGCTAATAGCAGACTCGGGAAATCAAAATAAAACTAGTGATAATAAGGCGCTCTGATTGCTTTTGTTGTAGAATGTTATAGGGGATATATTCACACGTTATAGAAACGAAAATGATAGTGTATAAAACTGATCTTAAGATAGAAAATAGACGATAAGGAATTAACTTGACGGAGCTCAAACTCAAAACACACAGTAGCAACAGTTCAGTAGAAGGGGCATGTGGTGGCATTATCGGCTTACCACTCACCGTTCGATGGGAAGACAGTGGGCAAACACCCCCTGGTGATATGCTTCCTCCGCGGTGCGCTGAGGAAGAGGCCGCCATTGCGTTCTCGTGTCCCCACGTGGGACCTGCTGGTGGTGCTAGAGGCTCTGTGTAGACCAACTTTCAAGCCCATAGAGGAAATTTCAGATCGTCATCTTACCCTCAAGACTACGTTCTTGTCAGCGATCACTTCTCTAAAGAGAGTGGGTGACCTTCAGGCCCCTTCCTATCTCAACTTTGCGCTTGGACTGGGCGAAAGCATTTCTGTACCCTCGAGCGGGTTACACCCCTAAGGTCCCCACTACTGCACCACGGCCAATAGTACTGCAAGCCTTCCATCCTCCTCCCTTTCGGGATCCAGACCAGGCGAAGCTTAACTGTATGTGTCCTGTGCGAGCACTTGACACATTCGTCCACAGAGCTGCCCAGTGGAGAAGGTCGGACCAACTGCTTGTGTGCGTTGGTCCGCCCAGGAGAGGTATCCAAGCAGACTATCAACCGGTGGATTGTCGAGACAATCACGGCCTGTTACGAGTAAAGATTATATTACAACTGTGGCATGTTGTAGCTATTGTTTCTAAAGGCTGTCGTTTCTCATAACAAATGCAATATAGATTAATAAAAAAAGTCATTATTGACCTGGTTATGATTAATAGGCTAGCCTTATTATAACACATGCTACAGTTAAGTACTATGGTACTTTTTCATAAGAGCAAGTAAAATCGAAAGCCAAAGGGTTCTAATGATGAGTGATAGAAAAACCTGGCCTTCAGATATTCCAATGATGGCATAGATTAAATCATTAAGAGCCTGATGAACTGTTAAGGAGTAAGAAATAAACAATGTCAATATAAGAAAATGTTAAGTTAGATTGACTTCTCGTAGCGTGTTGAATTAGAGCATTCTGTCAAACTATAGCCTAAGTGTCTAAATAATATAAAATACATTATATTTCTGTAAACAAGTAATTGTTAACTAGCCTATTACTTTATTGCAGTTACGCAATCAATGTGTGGTGGATAGCACAAAAGACCATTTTACAAAAACTTTTAAGCAAACAAACATTTAAACATTTAAGCAAACAAACAAATAAATAAACCTTAAGAGAAGCATGACCCGGGGTCCACTTCAACCCCCCAAATGTTCAAACCAAAACTACGCCCTTGTTTTAAATACATTTTAACAGACTGAATCACGCAGTGAAAGAACACAATCTAAATGCGCGCGCACTAGTCTTATCTACTAGACTTCACGGCACTCTGTGGGAGTGTTTTGTTTGGCTAAATACTGATAATGTCAAATCGCACATCGTTAAAACAACAATTACGATATTATCGCAGACGATATATATCGCACACCCTGCACCACTGTCTTTTTGGCTAATTTGTGCAAAACCTTTTGCTAAACTACCAAAGCTTCATTTTAACCACCAATGCAACGATGCAAGTATTTACCTTAGGCTACCTCTACATGCTTGCGAAGGGTTGATGTCGATATTTTATAAGCTGCTAGTTTGGTCTCCCTAGGCAAACACAGCTTACACTACATAATAGAGCATAAACATGGCCAGGGGTTCACTTCATTTCCTTTGAGTTCAACTTCAGCAGAATACGATGGGGTTTGGTTTTCAGCTGGGTCTGCATTAACACCTGTCTTGTCCGTTTGCATCTTTCTTCGATTTTAGCGCCAGTTTGTTCTCCTGCCCATTATTTACTGCAGTGGTTTCCAGGGAGCGATTTTTTTTTACTCAGTAATTAATGTGTTTTAAAATATTTCAAACTAAATATAATTAAGTAAAAGTAAAATTACAGATTTTAAAAATTACTTTAAAAAGTAGAAGCACACAAAAAAGCTACTCAATTACAGTAATGCGAGTAAATGTAATTCGTTACTTTCCACCTCTGGCATATACTTAATAAAAGTAGCAACAAAATGCCAATAAAATCTTAACCTTTATTAGAGGCAATTAGACAATATTTAAATAAATTTTTAAATCAAAGTTTTAAATTTTAAACATTTAAATCAATATTTACATTCACATTCATAAGTTTGAACTTTTTATCATAGAAACAATGAAATACAATCTTTCACATATTTGAAGTACATTCACATATTTACAAGTCTGACTGAAGTGAAAAAATAATTTTGGAGCCTCTGAAAGTCCATCATGGTGAACAATGACATTTTATAGCTTCATGACAGTCATTCAGAGATAACAGCATCTGTAGTTGTAAACCACATTAAATAATGCAAATTTTTTTTTTTTTTAAATTGTTGTTTCTGACAGTTTTTGTATGTTGTTTTCAAATATACAGCATATCCATATGTGTGGATTTTATTAAGCTGCTATATCTAATAATAACCATAAAAACATATGAATCCAAAGAAATGTGGACATTACTTTCATCCTGAAGATGCAAATTTGTTTAGTAAAAGAGGTTCAGTGTTGTTTGAGTCACTCTGGCACGCACATAATCACGTATAGAGGACAGAATGAAGATTATAACGCTCAATAAATTGAACATCAGTGATATCAGGTTATATCATATTCAGACTTTCTACAATAAAGTGTCAGTCAATTATTTTGAGTTTTTTCACTAAAATGGATTCCTTTTAGGGTTATTATGTGCATGCATCATTTTAAACAGTTCTTTCTTGTTCATAAATGACTTATGTCTTTGTGCTGTTTTTGAGCTTGATTTTGGTGAGAATACACAGTTTCCTCTTAAACAACGACAGATCAGTTTAAGAAATCAGTCTAAGAAAGTCTGAGACAAAGAAGGCCTTCTGTCCTAATTATGCTAGTTATAAATATTTTCCACGGCAGTAATGCTGGATTGAGTGATGGTTGTGTTGGAGTCGGTGCTATCTGGATCATCAGAGAAATGCCCCGCGACGTCATTGTGAATGTGGTAGTAGTACAGAAAGAGGAAAAACCCTGAAAAAAGGATCAGAGAAATTAAATAATAAATAATTTAAAATATCCTTAGCTCTAATTATTTGTGGAAATTTGCAGGAAAAAATAGAAGCGTTCTACAAAGCCAATTGTACTGATGCATGTGATTTTTCTCACCCTGTAATGAGTTCAACACAGTGAATATGTAATATGAGGGAATGAGCATCGGTCCATAACTGAAGAACGCCACAGACCACGTCAGACCGAAGAGCAGGAACAAACTCAACACCATCATCAGCTGCTTTCTGAACGTCTTTCTCTTGCCGTCAGTTGCTTTCATGTTTCTGGCCTGAACGACCTTAGTGACGATCATGATGAAGATTCCTGTCGTGAAGACGAAAACTAAAGCATAGTAGCCGATGTTCACTATGTAGTGAATGTAACGATTTGTAGTCCAGCACCTGTAATCAGAAAATATTGAATTTAAGAAGGCAATCATTTAACATTAATAAATGTATGAATTTGTGACATCAAACCAACTTACATTCGTGCAATTTTTCCAGATGTAGTGCTTAGGGTCACTGCTTCATATCCTCCTACAGAAGCAATAGCAACGACTATCGGAGCAGCACACACTGAAAACACACAGAGATAAACTGATTTAATTGAATAAAAAAGACAAAAAAAAAAAATAATAATAATAATAATGTTTACAGCTGAAGTTTAACTACAACTACAATCGGGATACACTTGATTTACAGTTGGAAAGATGCAAGCTTTGTTTCTGAATCCCAAAGTAAAGATATAGTGTCAAATTAATAAACTTTTGTAAACACAGCCAGTCTATTCACAATGAAAGTGTCCCTACTAAATCCAGCATAAACTCCTCTATTTTTAAACAATCGATACAGACGTCACTACCTAAACCTCATGCCAATTTTATTTTCTTAATAGGGTTTTGTTGCTCTAACTCACCCCAGCCCAACACGGTGATCTTCCTCGTGTAGTTTGTGATGGTGACGTTCTGTCTGAGGAGCCATAAGTACATATGAAGAGCTTGAATGAAGAACCAGGTGAATGAGGCCAGCATGGAGTAATGCAGGAGCAGCGCTATGAAGACGCACGCAGCGTTGTCTTCTGTGTTAGCGACGCTCTCGTTTGACAAAAACGAGGCATTCAGTAGAAACAAAGCCACAAACATGTTCATCAAGATCTTCGTGGCCTGATTTGATTTGGCTTTCCTATTAAAACACAAAAACAACTGTTCTTGTAACCTGAACTTTAATACTTTAGAACTTTGATCTCATCACTTTCCAAGGAAATACTTCGTATTTCAGTCTTTAAACTTCAAAATTTCAAGTTTAGTTCAATGCATTGATGATTCTTTGTAAATGCACTATAGCCGTATCTGAGTGAAAATTGTTTCTTAGTTTAATATGACTGCTTATTGATTACTAAACAGCACTAACTATATAATATACTTTAAGATACTGTACCGTAGCAGGAAATGCATGAATAAAGCGATGGCCATAAAAAACATGGAGATGCCGCAGCCGATAGAAGAAATTAAGGTCAACGATTCCAGATGCGGTGCTGTGACGTTTGCATCTGGCAGAGACTGAATTATTTGGAGAAAAGACACAGAAATGCACAGATCAGCTGGATGATTTTTTGCTGTCATTTCTACAATGCCATCATGTTATATGTCAAAAGGAATGAGGACACACAAACTTGAAAAGACATAAAAAGCACAAGTGATCTCAACTGTTTCTCATAGACAGCAATGAGATTAAATGCAGAGCAAATGGAGATCGCAATGTCTTAAACTGAGCTAAAGACACCAGAGTCTGCAATTAAAAATCAGATTTCAAACGTCCCAATATGAAATCAAATATTTCTTATCAAGTACTAATCTGAGCTGCTCCACATTCATTGCATGGCTCTAGTTAGCATAACTGAGAGCTGACAGATGGTCACTGACTGACTTAGGCAAATGTGTGTGTTTACATGCACAAATTTTCATCAATCCAATCAAATCCAGCCTAGATAATCCATATATATTTCAAGCAAAACTTCGGCACTTGCACGGTGCATCAGCCGACACGTTCAGAACTGAAGAAAAACATACAAAAAGTTGTATAATTGCCTAGATGACATAGGCTACCTAAAAATGGACAAATCTCAGAAGAGCTTTTTTTAGCAAATATTTGGTGAATATTCAACCTCAACCCCTGACCGGTTCATAAGAAGTAAAATGTAGATTTGCGGTGCTGCACATTTGCACAAGGTAGTTTTGAATTAAACTGAGAAGAAATTTGCAATATTTCTTTCCTATTGATTGGATTATTTCAGGTCTTCACCACTTTCAATCCGAAATGCCAATCCAAATTTTCAATCCAAATCATTTTTGGGTGCATGTAAATGCAGCTACTGTATTAATTTCTTTTTTTTTTTCTTTTTTTTATTATTATGTGTTTGATGTTTGATTCTTTTGTTTTTGAGGGCTCTTGATCTAGAAACATTTTTGAACATTTTTTCTTTTTTTTGTCTTCACAGAAGAAAGAGCCTTTATTTTTAGATGCATATATACAGTATGTTTTTTTTATTTTTTATTATTATTTATTATTATTATTATAATCTTTATATATTCAGGAAAAAACTCTCAGATTAAAAAATACAGGAGTGTCTGTCCTGACCAAGGATTTTGGATTTTGACACCTTTTGAGTTCACTAGCATACAGACATGGACTAAAAGACTGATTTTGATTTCAGAACATGAATTATGAAAGTGTAAGTTCCCTATCTGTCGGTCACTACGAGTTATGTCGTGACGACATAGGGGATTTACTTGGGAGCCCCAATCATCTCTGACTTAAGAGAAAACGCCAATGAATATTGGCTAGTGGATTTTGCATACCTGCGCCACTCCCCGTGCACACGGGTATAAATAGGCGGCAGGTGCATCCACTCATTAGATTTTTGCTTCGGAGCCGAGTGGATGAACGTGTTGATCTCCACAAAGAGCCATTCATCATCTGTCTGGAAGCTGTTCTGGTTGGCGTTACGGTGCGAACAGCGGTGTCCCTGTCTGCAGCGATTCCCCTGGGCACTTCAACTAAAAAGAGCAGATTTCCTAAAAGAGCAAATCACTGTCGGTTCGCGTCTTTTTAAAGACGCCGTTCCGGCCGTGTCCTCTTGGTTGCGGTCGTTTCCTATCCTCCATCCACGGCCACGATCGTTGTCTTCAGTGTCTGGGCATCCAGCGCGCTGAAGCTGCGTTCGTGGATGGTTTATGCGTTCGTTCTGAGCGTGTAACCATGGTAGCGCTGCGATCGCGCCTCTCTCCTCACGGGATGGAGGGGCTCCTCTGTCACTACCGCGCTGGCTTCTCTGCCACGAGCAGAGAACCATCGGCTAGTGCTCTGGGCGATCTGAGGGTTACAGTGAGAGCCTTTCCGCCGGGCCAGTCCCCACGGACCTCTCACTCCTCCCGCAGCAGCTGTTCTGTGCGGCTCCCCGGTGATTCTGCTGTGCCGTCTCACGGCGTGCCTAGCGTTTCATTTGGTGCGCCGATAGAGGATCAGACGTCGATCGCAGCATCGGGGGATGGGCAATCGTCCTCTGAGGATGAAGATTCGGCGGGGCTGCCTCCCTCGGGAGTCGCGGCCGCCGCCGAATCGGACCCAGAGTTGACGGCCGTGCTTTCCCGGGCCGCCGCGAGCATCGGGCTGGAGGGCTGGCGCCCTGCCCCGGTTCCTTTCTTCCCGGAAGTGCATGGGGAGCTGACGAAGTCGTGGATGGCCCTTTTTACGGCCAGAAGCGGCTCGTCTGCCTCCCCCATCCTCGCTACCCTCGACGGCGGGGCAGCTAGGGGGTACGTTGACATTTCCCAGGTGGAGAGTGTGTTTGCGGTGCACTTGTGCCCGCAATGCGCCACCACTTGGAGGAATCGTCTCGTCTCCCGTCCAAAGCCTGTAGGCTGACGGCCGCCCGCGGCCAAAGCTTACAGTGCTGCGGGCCAAGCTGCCTCTGCCCTGCATGCCATGGCTATCCTGCGAGTACACCAGCCAAGGCATTAAAATGCACGAGGGTAGTACCAACCCGAGGTTGATGCAGGAACTGTGCTCGGTGACTGACTGTGCCCTTCCGGCGATGGAAGTCACAGCGCAGTCCCTCGGGAAGGCGATGTCCACACTTGGGGTCCAAGAGGGCCATCTATGGCTCAGCCTTGAGAAGAGCGATGTCGCCGCCTGCCTCCCAGGCTGGACTGTTCGGCGACACTGTCGAGGACTGTGCCCAGCAGTTCTCGGCAGTACAGAAGCAGACCGAGGCCAATTGGGTAACAGGTAAGTAGCTTGCCCCGGCGTGATGCACCGCTCCGCCGCAGGGCAAGCCCCAGTCTGCTTGTCGCCGTGGGCGCCCTCCCGCATCCTCCAGAGCTGCTCCGCCCGTGCTGAATTGTCCCATATGCCGGTGCGTCGAGCCTCTCGCAGGAGTCTGGCGCCCCGTGTCCCAGTTGGCCCCTAATCGCCCAGATAGGTGACAAAGCGGCCCTGACACGGGCAACCCAGTGATGTGGGAAGCTGCTCTTTCTCAGGAGACGGCAGGGACAGCGCCGCTCCTTCCCCCGGAGGAGGGCCGGGTGGAAAATCTCTGGTTCTGTTCCGCCGCTGGCTCAAGGGCCAGCGGCCCCCACTTTGTCAAAAGAAAGAGCAATTTCCCTTTCCTCCGGGTTTTCAGGTCCACGGGCCGACAATGTGCGACGCTGCCTCCTCACTCGCCCACGACCCATCTTGCCAGCGGCCAAGAGAGTGCGGTTCAGGGGACGCAGTGCCTCCCCACGCACCTCTAGCCAGTCCCCTCTGGGACCCAGGGAGTTTTGCGAGGATGCCTCAGAACGCACAGCCTTCTGTACCATCCAGCTCTACTCCCTTTCGCTGCACCACCGCAGGTACGTCGATCGCGCCGTTGGAGCCACTTGCACGGCGTCTGGAGGCGTGGCTCACGCTGCCCAGCCCGTCTCGTTGGCTCACGGGCATGATTCGACTCAGCTACGCGATTCAGTTCGCCAGGCGACCTCCCAAGTCCAGCGGCGTTCTCGAGACTTCAGTGGTAGCTCGGAACGCTCCTGTCTTGCTCGAGGGGATTGCTGTCCTCCTGGCAAAGGATGCAATCGAGCCGGTCCCTCCAGCCGAGATGAGGCAAGGGTTTTACAGCCCTTACTTCATCGTACCCAGGAAAGGCGGTGGTCGTCGACCAATCCTGGACCAGCAAGTCTTAAACCGGGCCATGCACAGGCTCCCGTTCAAGATGCTGACGAACAGGCGCATATCAAATGCATCCAGCCCCAGGATTGGTTTGCAGCGGTCGACCTGAAGGACGCTTACTTTCATGTTTCGATCCTTCCGCGACACAGACCGCCTACAGTTTGTGTTCGAGGGTCGGGCATGGCAGTACAGGGTCCTCCCTTCGGCTGTCCCTGTCCCTCCCGTGTCTTCGCGAAGGCACGGAGGGCGCCCTTGCCCCGCTACGGGAAGTGGGCATCAGGATCCTCAACTATCTCGAGCATGGCCCGCGTGCAAGAACAGTTGTGTGATCACAGGGACCCAGTGCTTCAGCACTCAGCCAGTTGGGGCTTCAGGTCAACTGGGAAAAGAGCAAGCTCTCCCCTGTGCAGAGAATCTCTTTTCTTGGTGTGGAGTTAGACTCGGTGAGTATGACGGCGCGCCTCTCTGAGGATCGCGCCCAGTCAGTGCTGAACTGCCTGAGTTCCTTCAGAGGCAGGACTGTGGTTCCTCTGAAACAGTTTCAGAGGCTCCTGGGGCATATGGCATCCGCAGTCGCAGTCACGCCGCTCGGATTGCTTCATATGAGACCACTTCAGCACTGGTTGCACTCGAGTCCCGAGGTGGGCATGGCGTCGCGGTACACTTCGTGTGAACATCACACAGGAGTGTCGCCGCTCCTTCAGCCCCTGGACGGACCTTGCCTTTCTACGGGCCGGGGTGCCCCTAGAACAAGTGTCCCGGCATGTCGTTGTCACGACGGATGCCTCCAGTACGGGTTGGGGCGCTACATGCAACGGGCAGGCAGCCTCGGGGCCCTGGACAGGGCCTCGACTGCTTTGGTACATCAACTGCCTAGAGTTGTTGACAGTGCATCTAGCTTTGCGGCAGTTCCGGCCACTGCTGCTCGGCAAGCACGTGTTGGTCCGTACGGACAACACTGCGACTGTTTCGTACATCAACCGGTTGGGAGGTGTACGATCACGTCGCATGTCACAGCTCGCCCGCCATCTCCTCCTCTGGAGTCAGACGTGGCTCAAGTCGCTGCGTGCTGTCCATATTCCGGGGGAGCTCAATCGTGCGGCCGACGCGCTCTCACGACAGCTCACGTTCCCCGGAGAATGGCGACTCCATCCCGAGACAGTCCGGCTGATCTGGAGTCGATTCGGGGAAGCTCAGGTAGACCTGTTTGCTTCCCGCGAGTCCTCCCACTGCCAGCTGTATTACTCCCTGACCGAGGGCCCCCTCGGCACGGATGCACTGGCACACAGCTGGCCTCGGGCTCTGCGCAAGTATGCGTTTCCCCCAGTGAGCCTGCTTGCACAGACACTGTGCAAGGTCAGGGAAGACGAGGAGCAGGTCCTGCTGGTCGCGCCGTACTGGCCCACCCGGACCTGGTTTCCCGAACTCATACTCCTTGCGACAGCTCTTCCCTGGCGCATCCCTCTGAGGAAGGACCTCCTTTCTCAGGGGCTTGGCACCATATGGCACCCGCGTCCAGATCTGTGGAACCGCCACGTGTGGCTCCTGGACGAGACGCGGCAGACTTGAGCGGTCTCCCACGGACTGTGGTAGAGGCCATCACTCAGGCTAGAGCTCCTTCAACAAGGCAAGTCTATGCACTGAAGTGGAGTCTGTTCGCAAACTGGTGTTCTTCTCACCGAGAAGACCCCCGAAGATGTACGATTGGAGTAGTGCTTTCTTTCCTGCAAGAAAGGTTGGAGCGTAGGCTGTCACCCTCCACCTTGAAGGTGTATGTGGCTGCTATTGCGGCCCATCACGATACAGTGGACGGCCGGTCCCTGGGAAAGCACGATCTCATCGTGAGGTTCCTGAGGGGTGCCAGGAGGTTGAACCTCCTAGGCCACCCCTGATACCCCCTGGGATCTCTATTGTCCTGGCTGGGCTTCAGAGGGGTCCCTTTGAGCCGCTGGACTCAGTTGAGCTTAAGTTCCTGTCTGCTAAGACAGCGCTCCTGACCGCTCACTTCCATCAAGAGGGTCGGGGACCTCCAAGCATTTTCGGTGAGCGAAGAGTGCCTTGTGTTCGGGCCGGTCTACTCTCACATTGTCCTGAGACCCCGGCCTGGATACGTGCCTAAGGTTCCCACCACGCCCTTCCGCGATCAGGTGGTGAACCTGCAAGCCCTGCCCTCGGAGGAGGCAGATCCAGCCTTGGCGTTGCTGTGTCCCGTAAGAGCATTGTGCATATCGTGGACCGCACCCAGAGCTTTAGAAGCTCTGAGCAGCTCTTTGTCTGCCACGGAGGTCAGCAGAAAGGGAAGGCTGTCTCCAAGCAGAGGTTGGCCCACTGGATAGTGGATGCCATCGCCTTGGCGTACCAATCCCAAGGCGAGCCGTGCCCCTAGGGGTGAGGGCTCACCCACACGGAGTGTTGCCTCCTCCTATGCGTTGGCGCACGGCGCCTCTGCCAGACATCTGTAGAGCTGCGGGCTGGGCGACACCGAACACCTTTGCGAGATTTTACAATCTCCGCATCGAGCCAGTTTCTTCCCGTGTGTTGGGTAACAGGTAAGTGGCGGGAAGAGCTGGCCGGTGTCATGCTTGCTGCGCCATTCCCCTCACCCGGGATACGGCGCCGTTTTCCTCCTCCAGTTCAGTTCCCGGACGGCGAACCCTGGTGGAGTTCCTCCAGCACCCCGGCAGTCAGACTGGGCGGAGCAGTCTGACGCCAGGCCCAGTATTTGCGTTAGCTTGCCCGGGTCCCCGGTCAGCCCCTGTACTGGGCTAGGTGTCCGTATGGCTTGATTCCCTTCGGGTAATCCCATATGTGTATTCTACCACGGTAAGGTTTCCCTCACGGTAAACCCGTGTCTTCCCTTTGACAGAGCCTTCTGTCAGGCCCTGCTGGCAGCTCTCCTCCCTACCCTTAGGTAGGATCTGCCCCAGGGTCCAGTCGTATGTAGTACTGCCCCAGGCCTGGGTCAGTCCATATCAGTGTCTCCACATGTTACCTCCCTTCGGGCAGGATGTGGCCTCCGTAGCGCCCTTCTCTGGAAGGCTCACTTCCCCGTCGTTACTGCCAAGCTGTAACAACAAATAGGAAAGACTTGAAACTATCTTCATTGAAGGTCGAAATCCCTTCCGATTTCTGTGGGAAAAGGAACAGCGGCTTGGCTATCTCCAGCAGCGATGTACTCAGTGGTCCCTGCGGGCACCAAGGTTAGCGAATTTGCGCTGGGGCGATGGGAAGGTTGCGACCTTTCGCATGGCATTTGTCTGTCACGCGCTCGCTTGTCAGCATCTGCATGCCACAAGGTTGTGACGGGGTTCAGGTTGTGGCGCTTTCCATAAGACCCCTATGTCGTCACGACATAACTCGTAGTGACCGACAGATAGGGAACGTCTCGGTTACGTACGTAACCCTCGTTCCCTGATGGAGGGAACGGAGACGTTATGTCCCCATGCCACAATCTTGAACCATCGCTGGTTGCCAGGGACTCGTTCTCGGCTCCTCAGCGTAAAACCTAATGAGTGGATGCACCTGCCGCCTATTTATACCCGTGTGCACGGGGAGTGGCGCAGGTATGCAAAATCCACTAGCCAATATTCATTGGCGTTTTCTCTTAAGTCAGAGATGATTGGGGCTCCCAAGTAAATCCCCTATGTCGTCACGACATAACGTCTCCGTTCCCTCCATCAGGGAACGAGGGTTACGTACGTAACCGAGACGTTCTTCTTCTCTGAGAAGCTTCTCACCATCAGCACTGCAAAGAACGTCAGATGTGAGCAGGAGCACTTTATGGTGTTGTTGTCGATTTTTGTCTCACAGCCGAACGTCGTCCAATTAAGCGTTCCTTCAAAGAAAAGAGAGAGATGAATGAAATTAATTATACATATTAATTATAGAAAATATACTGGGTTTGTTAATAGGATCATAAATGAATGTACCTTTGCCATTCCAAGAAACGCAGGACACATTTCCAACCTGTTAAGGACACGTTTATTTTCATTTTGATTTCACAGTGTAATATAATAAGTTCTGCAACAAAACCTTCATTACCAGATTTTTCTTTTTAATGGTCATGTCAATATTGTCTGTAAGGTTGGAGATGTTGGCACCCATCGTTATTCCATAACTCTCATTGTTCAAAACAGTGTGAGTTTTAGTTTCATCCTAAATCATAAACCATAATAGAGCAATCGAATATAAATGTTTATCAATACAACAGATCAAGAAACATTTGTCCAAGTAGAATTTTTGAAGAATCAGAGTGGAAAAAAACACAGAGGCAAACCTTATTTCCCATGTTTATGAATCGTAAAACTCCAACAAATGCACTTCCATTGTTTTCTTGACGTGATTTATCAAAGGCTTCACTGGGAATCCTTACAGACCAGGGATAACCTGCCCGGTTGCTCTCAACAACCTGCAAAAAGCAGAAATGGCATTGATAAATGTAAATTCTTCCCCAGAGAGACATGTTTTAATGCTTCTCAGGCCTTACGTTTATCATGTTCTGGCTTGAAGAGTAGCATATCTTGATGTCTTTGGTTGGCTTGTCCTTGGGTTGTCTTTGTAAAACACCAATAACATCCCCGATGATAATCGCCGCATTGGTTTTATTGCTTTTTTCCATCAGCTCCACCAGCGACTCTACTTTGTTCAAGTTTTCTCTGTAAAATGCATTGAATCACTTGGTATTGTGTAACTTAAGTTTTAGATTTGAAATCTGCTGGTAACCACATACTTACGCTGCCTTTTGGGGCTCAACTTTATCTGTGTTTGTCTGTGGTGTTTCTGTGTCGTTCTGCCCAGCTGGTAGATTGAAAGTCACCTCAGGCGGTGGGACAGTTGGCGCGGGAGTTGTCCCATATGGCACAAAACTGGTAGTTGGATTGTGAGTTGTCGATCTTCCATCAATGCAGGTCACACACATCCATTCACTCCCATTTAAATGCAGAATGTGTTTGCTTTGTTCGTTCCCTTAAACACAAATAAACAGTGGATGCATTTTATTGCAGTTGCGCAACAATTAAAACAATATCAGATGCATGTTCATCAGTTCACATATTTATTGGTCATATAGTCTAGTCATATTATTGCTATGATTTTGTCATGCTATTAACTTCAAGCACTAAATGAATTGAATTTCTCAAACTAGTGCATTCTGTTTAAAAGGCTCAAGAAACCCTAATATTAGGCCTACAACTCTTAGGCTTACCACTGCATGTATCATATCCATATGTAGCGTTTCTACATGTCTTTTCAGGATCAACAGGAGGGATTTTCAAACAACCTGAAGAGAACATGACACATAATTCAACATAACTGTGTATAATTGCAGTGTATTTTTTGATTAAGCTACGTAGAGTTGGAACAGCATGGAAGGTAATAAAGGACCAACATGACTAAAACATTACAGATAGTTATGTGATAAAAGTGTTCCTGTAGGCTATATAGTTTACATATCTGTTTGACCACACATTGGTAGTTTTCAGAATATTTTTTTTGTTTGTTTGTTTGTTTTTTGAGTGGGAATGATACTATACATTTTTATAGTATAATACCACTGTGATATTGTCACCTTTATTGACATAATATTTTCTGAGATGCTGGTTACCAATATGAGGGTCATTTGTGTTTTTTTGTCTGCTGTTTAATCAAAACTATCGATTAGCGAATTAATCACTATTGCAAATGGGTTTGCAAAAACTGTGTATGTCCTGATAATATTTAGGCAATCGTGTCATGCGTGTTTTCTATTAGCAGTTTAGGATCAAAACTTCTGACTCTATTGCAAATCACTATTGCAAAAAAAGGTCTGAAATAGCTAACGATTCAGTTCGATTGATTTCTGACGGTTGGCTCACGCACTGAATTGTCTACTTTACAAGACAGAGAACAAAAATAGCACTATGTAAAGTGATATTTCCTCATATTTTGGAAATCATGTTATGAATGTTTTCTATCGGCAGTTTAGAATCAAAACAAGCAATTCGTGAATTAATCAGTATTGCAAAAATTCTGAATTAGCTTGCAATTCAGTTTGATTCATTCGGACAGCTCCCTCACGCACTGAATCGATCATTTGCAGTGTTTTTTTGTTTTGTTTTTCACAACAGGGTACATTATAAGACAGAAAACAAAATAGTGCTGGAATAAGTGATATTTCTTGCTAATATTTCTGCAATCGTGTCATTCATATTTTCTTTCCGCTGTTTAGAATCAAAACGAACGATTAGAGAATTAATCACTACTGCAAAAATAGAAATAGTTCGCGATTCAGTTGGATTGATTCGGACAGTTCGCTTATGCACTGAACTGTTTGTTTGCAGTCCTAACTACTTTACAAGACAGAAAACAAAACTAACACTAGGTGAAGTGATATTTCCTGATATTATTGTGGCAGTCGTGTCATGCAAGTTATCTATCGGCTGTTTAGAATCAAAATGAGTGATTTGCAAATGAATCACTATTGCAAAAATTTCTGAAATAGTTCACGATTCAGTTTGACTCGTTTGGACAGCTCACTGTGCAGCGGTTTCTCTCACCGTAAAGGGATACTTCGCAAGACAGAAAACAAAAATAGGTGCATAATTATTAGGGAAAAAACTAAATTTCTTTAAATGTGAAAAACAAGAAGACAGGGTTCAGCATACACATCATTGATGATTCATACTACAGAAATTCAGTGTACACATTAGCCTATTGATGATGCATACTATATACAGACAAGCAAATGCACCCAGACATAGCATGCATCATCAATAAGGTGTTTGATCTTTTACTATTAGTCTAAGTACATCAGTGTTCATGTTAAACATTTTAGAATGTCCTTGTTTGTTCGAACACCTTATTTTTTGTTTTATGATTATATAATTTAGTAATATTTTAAATATATTATTTGCATATGTGATTAAATAAAACATTATTATTTTTTATATATATATATATATATATATATATATATATATATATAAACACCGGATTTTCACACTTTTCATGCAGCATAATCTGTTTTCATATAATTAAAATGTTGACATTTATCTTAATATATTCTAATATACTGTATATTGAAAAAAAATGCTTCAAAATGCACACTGGAATCTATTGGTACTAATTTGGTACTAAATATAGTCTTATGTTGGACATTCCTAATTGCATAAACCATAGAAATTCTTAAACCAGTCTAACCAGCTAAATGGCTTAGAATTGACGCTGAGTACTGTACGTTATCATGTCAACTCTGATGACATTATCAGATCTTACTGGTGTGTGTGTGTGTGGAGTGTCCAAAGATGAATAACTTTGATCATAACACAGCAAACGAGACTGTTACAGACCACTGTTATAAGATTACATAAGGACTTTTCCAAGGAATTTCCAGTAGGCCTTTCAGCACTAAACATTTTAAAGCTTAAAAATCTGAGTGGTAATGTACATTTTATTTTTAATGTGATTCTTGTTCATCCTTCAATGATTGTCCCCATTTTTAAAACTAAAAGTTTCACAATGTAGGAAAACTAATACTTTTATTTAAAAACGTTAAAAAAAGACCACTATAACCTGTAGATTTGTGTAAAATTTGCAGTAGAATTTAGTGTTTATATTGTCTTCTTGCATTATCGACACACTACTTTCCTGTGTAACACTGTAAAGCTGCTTTGACACAATCTGCACTGTTTAAAGCGCTATGAAAATAAAGATGACTTGACTTGACTAGATGGCTGCAGAGGAGCACTTATTGGCTTATTATAGACATTTCCACTCCCTAACAGCTTTTTCAAGCAATTTTTAGACATTATAGAACCACTATTATAACTTTTAAAAATCTGTTTTTGCCATTTTGTCTTTTTTGTCACTTTGTGTGCTTAAGTGTGAAGTAGATGTTTGTAGGTTACACAAACAGCGAGTGAAGAGCGCTTCTTTTATAATAACTGAAGCTGTCCGTCATTTCAGTGCAAATACATTGAATATGAAAACTCCCATCAGATCAATGAATCTGACTAAACTTCACAATGAATCTTTTATTTACACTGTGTATCTGCTTTGTTTGTTATAATGAGAGGATTTGCACGCATGTAAAACATAGTAAATTTATATATATATATAAACGTGTTCAGAGAGACACTGAATGGATTCTCACAACCGGGCTTTGTCATTATTTTCAACAACAATGCCTGCTTTTGGCTACAATGCTCAAATCACTTTGTAAATAGGTACATCCAATGGAAAATGCAATGTATCTGGCTGCGAAGACAACCGATAAGATTATAGAAGAGTGTGAAATCTTACATGCATCTGGATTACTGGCATTGCAGGTGGTGGTGATGGAAGGGCAGTTGCTAGGTTTGTTAGTAATGGTGGTAGTAGATTGGCTGGTGGTGGGGCTGTAACTGGTGCTTTGCCATGTCTGGCAAGTCCCAATATGATTTGATGTGGATCCTGCAGAATTGAAGAGATGAAATTTGTATTACACAAACTAAATATAACTATTCTAAAGTAGTCTAAAATAGCCTGCGTTATGATCTGCTCTTTCTCAGGAACTCATTACAGCGAACAACGAACACACAGACTTCATTCAAATAGTTTGATTTGTATATACTTTCAGTCTGATGTACATTCTATTTTTGCTTTTCATCGATTGATGGAATGTTTGGAATTAATAATCTAACCAGCGAAGACGTCATTGTCACTGACAGCAAAGATCACGCATGCAAACACAAATGTGTGGAAAGTGCGTCTGAACTTAAGTGGATTTGCATGTGTGTTATACTGCGTCTATCGTAGGACGACACGTACCTGTTGAATTCAGGACATTTGATGGAAGACATTGAGATCCATTTGGGAGAAACAACATTGTTATGTTTTCAGCCATTGCATTCATTCTTACTTCATATTTCCCCCCATTGTTTGTTATGTTGAAATGGTATGATTCGCATTGTCCTGGAAGCAAGAGAGAACATTTGAACATTGATTGTTGGTTTAACTTTACAAAGTAAGTAACCTGTAGTTGATACAAAGAAAGAGATTGGTTCAAATAACAGAAATAAGTCCAAATATTGTTATATAAGTTGACTGGACAAAAGAAAAAAAGTTGAGATAACAGGTCATGAAAATATTTTTTTACACTGAGCAGCGTTGTTAACTAAAAATTATTAAAAAAAAAAAAAAAAAAAAATGCTAAAATAAAATAACATATAATAAAACAGAATATTTCATATGCCTTGGCAACTAACCGGGGAAAAGTTTAAGATGAAGTACTAAATTTACTAAAAGTGAAATAAAAATAAATTAAAGCTAAATAAAAAATTAATTAATTAATTAAATAAATAAAAACCACAACAATAAAAAACTAATAAAAATGACAAAATTACTAAAATTAAAATTAAACTGAAAGCTGTACATATAAAAGTGAAAGCTAATTCAAAATATTCATAAAGATTAAAATAGTAAATGAATAATACTAAAAATAAGTCTGTTACCCAGGGAAGAGGTGTTTTGTTTGACATTTACTATGCAAAAATCTCCTATCAGTATTTCATACTCTGGTGAACACGTCACGTTTATAGCTGGAAAATAAAACAAAAAACATCAGCTTAATGAATTTGTCATTCTTCATGAGCACTATCAGAAAATAAATATACAGTATTCGCAGCCACGTAGAACAGCATATTTCTTATCTACCTGGACAGGTTGATCTATTGAAGCTCCGGAAATTTGCATATGTCAAAGTCTCACCAATTATCATTATTTTTTTTGAGCAGGCTGCGCAAACAAAGACAACATTATAAGTCTCTGTGCACCAAATAACACACTCATTGACATTATAAATGCGTTTTTTGAAGGAAACGTACTTATCTGGCACGTAGCACAACAGACGATCATCAGCCACAGCAAATTCTGCTTTTTCCAAAACATAATTCCCAGAGACAGCTGCCTGTTAGAGACACAAGTTAGTTTTGTTTTCTACAGGCATAGGAAATAAATCATAAGTCTGAAATAATTTTCTTATTACATTCTTGAGATAAAGTCCACAGTCCAAGAGTTTGATGCGTCCACATACGAAACCGTCGGATTATGAGCCGCAGCTCCGAGCCGCTGGACACTGACATACAGTTCATTTGCAAACATGCAAATTTATTTGGCCTTTAACGGTGAACTTCAGTGCATGGTTACATTCAGATCCAGTTCATCAAATCATGTTTGCTCACAGACAACTATTAAAATGTCAAAATGTAGAATAATTTAACTAAAAGAACAAAATGCAATGTGTACCTTTCTCTACAATAAATGACACTTACTGTACTTTATTTTGTTGCTTAATAAATGACATTCACGTGTTAATAAGTCTGACCGCAGTGAATAGATGTTTATGGGAGCCACTGAAAGTCCATCATGATGAAGAATGACATTCAGAATAACTCAGAATTCAGAGTGTTTTGATGTGTTTTCATATGATGTTCCTTGAAATGCTATTTCAAATAACCATGCAAATATCTGAATCCACCGGTGTTTGGCCTTCAGTAATATCCTGGAGATGCAAATTTCTTTGTGAAAGAGGTTCACTGTCTGAGTCTCTCTGGCACAAGTGATCACATCATTATGCTCAATAAATCTAATAAATCAGTAATATCAGGTCATTAATACAGATATTTATCAGTTTTTCAGTCAAAATGGCTCTTTTTAAGCTTGTCATTTTATATAGAAATGTCATTTTGAATAAATTTATCCTTGAGAAGTGATATCCGTCTTGTTTTTTGGGCTTGATTTGCTAAGAATATGATCTAATTTAGATCTCGACGGCTAGTATGTCAAAGTGTTTGAAGCAATAATGTCAACTTTTAGCAACATTTTCTGAATAAATCTGCAAAAACCTGTAAAAAAAAAATCTAATAGCAACACTGTCAGTAGTAAAACTTGTTGGTGAGAATAAATATTATTTAGTTCATTGAAGCGTGTATTTTCGCTGTAGGCGTAGAATCTCGGTAAATGAGTAATTTCTTGCAACATAGCAATACCTCATTGTTCAATGACAGTATTACTGAAGACAGTAAAACATATATAGCTTGAAACATGAAGCACCTTGTATTTTTGCCTAAAAGTTAGTCCAGCCACAGCGTGTCAAAATCCACGTCACACTTGCTTAATATGGTAATTACAGGATCTTCCGGCTGAGGGCGGGTTATAACAGAAGGTCAGTTAAATATGCATTTCTTCTCATTAAAGATAAAAATATAATTTTACAGTTTTAGATTCCTATCTGGGGATAACCTTATGTAGAAAGTTTTTTCCCAAAACAAGGGCCTATTGATTTCCATGGTATGAACACATTAGGGTAACTAATTGTGACAGCTGTGTACTGTATGAGAAATAAATAATATTAAATAAACTATTTCAAAACATTTATATATAATGCACACATTTCGTACTCAATTCACAAAATGTATCAATGTCAAACTTTAAAGACAAATGTAAACAAAAGTAGAACAGTATCCTCTCTCACCTAGATACTTGACATTAAAGACATGAAAATAGCTGTTCATTATAAAATTGTATACAAATAAAGGCAATCAGTTTTAGTGAAATACAACTATTTAAATAGCCATTCTTAATAAATTAAATGTATTATATTTTATGCTCGGAAACAAATATATAAATGGAAATATGTAGCACCAAATATATTGTTGTTATATAAACCCGATTCCAAAAAAGTTGGGACACTGTACAAATTGTGAATAAAAACAGAATGCAATGATGTGGAAGTTTCAAATTTTGATATTTTATTCAGAATACAACATAGATGACATATCAAATGTTTAGAATGTTGAGAAAATGTATCATTTTAAGGGAAAAATAAGTTGATTTTAAATTTCATGGCATCAACACATCTCAAAAAAGTTGGGACAAGGCCATGTTTACCACTGTGTGGCATCCCCTCTTTTTATAACAGTCTGCAAACGTCTGGGGACTGAGGAGACAAGTTGCTCAAGTTTATAGGAATGTTGTCCCATTCTTGTCTAATACAGGCTTCTAGTTGCTCAACTGTCTTAGGTCTTCTTTGTCGCATCTTCCTCTTTATGATGCGCCAAATGTTTTCTATGGGTGAAAGATCTGGACTGCAAGCTGGCCATTTCAGTACCCGGATCCTCCTTCTACGCAGCCATGATGTTGTAATTGATGCACTATGTGGTCTGGCATTGTCATGTTGGAAAATGCAAGGTCTTCCCTGAAAGAGACGACGTCTGGTTGTTCTAGAACTTGGATATACCTTTCAGCATTGATGGTGCCTTTCCAGATGTGTAAGCTTGTCCTCTTTAGTCCGGATGACATGGCGTCCCAGTTTTCCAAAAAGAACTTCAAATTTTGATTCGTCTGACCACAGAACAGTTTTCCACTTTGCCACGGTCCATTTTAAATGAGCCTTGGCCCAGAGAAAACGCCTGCGCTTCTGGATCATGTCTGGATATGGCTTCTTTTTTGACCTATAGAGTTTTAGCTGGCAACAGCGAATGGCACGGTGGATTGTGTTCACCGACAATGTTTTCTGGAAGTATTCCTGAGCCCATGTTGTGATTTCCATTACAGTAGCATTCCTGTATGTGATGCAGTGCCGTCTAAGGGCCCGAAGATCACGGGCATCCAGTATGGTTTTCCGGCCTTGACCCTTACACACAGAGATTGTTCCAGATTCTCTGAATCTTTGGATGATATTATGCACTGTAGATGATGATAACTTCAAACTCTTTGCAATTTTTCTCTGAGAAACTCCTTTCTGATATTGCTCCACTATTTTTCGCCGCAGCATTGGGGGAATTGGTGATCCTCTGCCCATCTTGACTTCTGAGAGACACTGCCACTCTGAGAGGCTCTTTTTATACCCAATCATGTTGCCAATTGACCTAATAAGTTGCAAATTGGTCCTCCAGCTGTTCCTTATATGTGCATTTAACTTTTCCGGCCTCTTATTGCTACCTGTCCCAACTTTTTTGGAATGTGTAGCTCTCATGAAATCCAAAATGAGCCAATATTTGGCATGACATTTCAAAATGTCTCACTTTCAACATTTGATATGTTATCTATATTCTATTGTGAATAAAATATAAGTTTATGAGATTTGTAAATTATTGCATTCCTTTTTTATTCACAATTTGTACAGTGTCCCAACTTTTTTGGAATCGGGTTTGTATTTAGATTGTGGTATTTATTCATGTTTGTCATAACAGTTAATGTAAACGTACCTATACAAAAACTGCACTGCAAAAATCTTTAAAAATAATGTCTTTGGGAATACCATTATAACAAACAGCATGTCCTCTACATGCTACACTACCTGGCCGTTACGCAGTTCATGACAAATGCAAAAGGTGTTTAAAATGATAACTTTTTACACCAAGTACCACCTCAGAAAATATTTGGCTCTCCAAGTACCACCATATTGACCAACATTAAAATAGCTCTGCACAGTTCAAAAACGAGGCTGTTTTATTCCTAATAAGAATATTTATTATTGCCAGCCACTTTAAACATTGTAAATACAGTTTGAAGATTAACACTGCACTGTGCTTGCATACAGAGGTAAATAAAAAACTTAAATGATTAATTTAAAATGATAAATGCACTGTAACTAAAAGTTAAATAAAAACTGTGCTGTACTTCAATTTAAAGTAAAAAATGTACAGTACTTTATCAAAAAATTAACACAGGCATCATTTAGCCACCTTTTTAGTGTTTTAACATTAATTTATATTTAATTCAGTGATTCCTCTGCGTACCACACTTTGAGAATCAGTGTTTAAAAAAAATACTAAAAGACTGTATGCACTGTGCAGAAACTTTAATGAAGAACAGCAAGCAAAACAAAACAAAACAACAACAAACACACAGAAGTGAAGTGTGCTTGACGAGTCCAGGTGTTTATGGTGAGTAGACTGCCATGGTCAAAACTGGCTGGGATTCGGAGACTCAGGCAAAAAATGTTGGAGTTCGCTGGCAGGCTCCCATGTGTCATCCCAAGTTTTGCCACTGTGAACAAAAATCAAGATCATTGCTGGGTTTAATTTAGAGAGTTCACTGACATTTACTGATATTTGTTAAAGTGGCATTAACCCTGGCTACATAACTGTTTAAAAACACTCTTGGATTAGCTGGAAAAGGGTTATGACTTGCAGGATACTGAATAGGTTTTAATATTTCAGCATGTTTACATGTTGCTTTCCAAGCAGATCTGGCAGTTCTACACTGTAAAAAATTACCATGATTTTAACAGTAAAAAACTGTGAAAATTATACAGTAAAAACATGTTAAATGGTTAACGGTAAGTTCCTGTAAAATTCACAGGGAAAAAACGTAAACTGACATTCCCAGAATTCCCTGCATTGCATTTCAAATTTTCTTTGAATTTGATGCTTTTTCTGATCAGTTATGTTTATTAGGGTTGTATGTTACATCTAATGTTGTTAAATAAATGTTTATTGCATATTTCAGTTTAATGAGTCTCACCATGATGGTGTTTAGTGTTTGTGTGAATGACACTGTGTGCCTTCTATATATGTTACTATTTAAAAGCTGCTTGTGATGGGCTTAATTGGTTCATCATGTGACTTTCTCATCACCTTCTGCATTTGGTGGTTATCAGTGTATTTCAAAGGTACAAAACAGATTTCAGTACTTCAATAAGTTGGTATATTAACATTATATCAGTTAATGAAATTACGGTATTTAAATGTAAATTTAAGTTAAAACCATAAAACCTAAAATGGTGTTACCGTATTTTTTACGGTAGAATTCCGGCAACCACAGCTGCCGTTTTTTTACCGTAATTTTTTTTTTTACAGTGTACAAACTCAGGGATCAGGATAGTGACTGCATCTTGCTCCCACTGCCATTCATCATTATTCTCCTCTTCTTCATATTTAATACTGCTCTTTTCTTTCTCGCTGCCTTAATCTTCCTCATGCATTTTATCACCACTACTGTCACTGTTGTCGTCTTCATTGCAAGACACTACTGGAAACAATTATTGCTCCAAAACCTCAAAAAAATAACATGCAAGTTTATTAATTTGAGTCTTGATGGATGTATTGTTACATCATCTAGGACAGTTTAGAACACAGATCACGTTTGACTGCAATCACATGTGATCTTAGAAATATTGCTAAATTATGACAAGTTTAGTGTTTCAGATGCTGAAAAATTATTTTATGCGTGCATGATTCACTACTACCGTAACGCATGTCCTTGGTCAATGTCCTGCTCAATAAATAAGCTTCAGCTAGTTGTGTATGTAGCAGCTTGAGTACTTAACTAGAAACCAAAAATATGATCACATCAGCCCTATTTTATTGTCAATACACTGCCTGCCTGTCAACTATTATTTAAAATTGTATTAATTACTTAGAAAGCGCTGAATTGTCCAGCTCCCACAATCCATTGTGTCCACTTCGATCACAAAGTTCTGGGCTCTTACTAATAACTAGATATCTAAATCCTCACAAGGAGGTAGATCATTCTCCTATTTGTATCCAAAATAATGGAATATTCTTTCAAGAATTTTAAATTCAGTCACACTCTCTGAGTTTCAGTCCAGACTACTGACCATCGCCCATGTCCTAGCGAAACCTTGCATCATTTTCTTACAGGCTACCTCAGAGGATCAACCATACAATCAGGGAGCTTTCTCTTGCCATAGACATTAATATAAGTAGCTTCCATGCTGCTTGCAAGACACCATTTCAACTTTGCCTACATCATATTGGTCACGGAATAGACTACTTAGCATTGCATTGGAATTAAATAGTTAGTAATACACGACTTACCACACAATGCAAGGCAACCAGTGGACTTTCAATTCTGCTTTTCCCTACACACACACACACACACACAAAGTAATAATTATTTGAGCTGTTTAAGCAATCACTGGATAGGACATAACATATTGTTTTATTATCTTTAAAGACCAGAATCAGTCACTGAGACAAGCAAGCCGCCTAATAAAAGACATTTTACCTCATTTATTCTTTCTCCAGTTATTTTATCAAATAGGAAGATCTTCTGCCTACTACATTTCCGGCAACCTTAATGATCAAAAGACAATGAAAATTTATTAAGCAATGAGTGTCATGCTTTGTAGTTGAATCTCAAGTTAATAGTTATAATTTCGCTTGTGAGGTGATCTGTGGTCCAAGTGACTTTGTCCCTGCTTTTTGTTGATCAAGCAAAATGTACTGGGCTGGGTTTCCCAAAGCCCTCTTAGCTCAAGTCAGTGATTGACATTAACCACAGCCCTTGGACACTGGTCACTTAAACACAGCTAAATAACTAAAGAACAAAATACTTGCCCTTTTTTCTCTTCTTCACACATGGCCCCTCCTGACTGAAGGAGAGATCTGTGGTGATAAGAGACGGAGGAGAGACAGAGGTGGCAGAAGGTGCTGGTGAACAAATTGAGGTTTTTTTCTTCCTCTGTCGCAAAGACTTAGAGCATGGCAGAGGAGGTAGAGGAGGAGAAGAGTGTGGAGGAAGAACAGCTGTAAATGTAGTAGAGGAGGGAGGAGAGAGAGAAGTAGGAGAGTGTGGGGAAGACAGAGGAACAAAGTTGAGTATAAATACAGTCTCGGACTCCTTTTTGAGACTCTCCGGCAGCTCCACGGTGAGGCTCTCCGGCTGCTCCACGGTGAGGCTCTCCGGCAGCTCCACAGTGAGGCTCTCCGGCTGCTCCACAGTGAGGCTCTCCGGCTGCTCCACGGTGAGGCTCTCCTGTTTCATGGTGAGGCTCTCCGGCAGCTCCACGGTGAGGCTCTCCTGTTTCACACTGAGTCTCTCCGGCTGCTCCACAGTGAGGCTCTCCGGCAGCTCCGCGGTGAGGCTCTCCTGTTTCACGCTGAGGCTCTCCGGCAGCTCCACGGTGAGGCTCTCCTGTTTCACAGTGAGGCTCTCCGGCAGCTCCACGGTGAGGCTCTCCTGTTTCACGCTGACGCTCTCCGGCTGCTCCACAGCGAGGCTCTCCGGCTGCTCCACAGCGAGGCTCTCCGGCAGCTCCACGGTGAGGCTCCCCGGCTGCTCCACAGTGAGGCTCTCCGGCAGCTCCACGGTGAGGCTCTCCAGCTGCTCCACGGTGAGGCTCTCCGGCTCCAAAATGGAACTGTTGCTGTTGTGCTGCTCTGCTATGGGGATCTCATTGTCCAGCTGCTGTGCTGTGGAGGTTGCTTTAATACAAGTTTACATTCATTTCAAATCTGTACATATTAACACAAGTATTTTAAATAAGTATTATTTCTGAACAAAAATCTTGCTCTTACACTTAGTCAAGATAAATTCATAAGCCCTTCGCATCTTCTCCAAAACATTTCTTGTGGCAGGAGTGGGGTGCAGATGGGTAATTATGTCGGCAACCCACTTATTTGAAGCCGTTTTATTTTGTTTGCCAATAAATAAAATGGGCTTGTAACCCACTGCCTCAAGTTTCCGCACCTGAAATGAACAAAAGCAGTTACTACACATTAGTTAAACCCACTGAATTAATAGATACATTAGTACGGTATAAAGCAATTTTATTTTAAGGTCATTTAATGGAGTGCAATGCAAGAAAATGAGCCTTAATCTGTTTCATAAAGACTATTATTTGAGAAAAACATTACTGCATCTTGCATTTTATACGATCACAGTTCAATTTCAGATAAGGCCAGAGATACTCAGTTTCTACAGTTGTCAACATGACTGACTCATTATTTGACAGAAAACACAACTTATTGTTTCTCCTCAGCACAATTTAAAAATAAAAGAGTCTTCCTTGTATGAAATAAGACTAACAAGACAAAACACGGGCTTTCAGTTACACTTCAAGTAACACTTATGAAAAATTTGCATTTTTTACTTACTGCAATACAGGCAGAATCAAATATACGCCCAGTATTTCTGCTGTTCACCACAGATTGCCCCCACTGGCTATCCAGCGACACCACTTTGTCTTTTATTTTTTGTTTAGTGGACAGACTTCCAAAGCAGACATAACAACTTTTCCTGCTTGCCTGATTGGGAGTCTGGCAAGATGGGCAGGGCCGGAATTTGGGCCTAGTCATCACTTGACAAGAAATATACACAAAAACAGACAGATGTGTTCAAATAAAGAGAGTTTTTGTAGGACCTATTGAGAGAAACAGAAAGATGGACAGATACGACAATGTAAACAGAGAGAGAGACAAGTACAGGTTAACAAGACAGACGTGGCTCTTAAAAGTGCCTTTGGTGTGTGTGTGTGTGTGTGTGTGTGTGGAGGGGTTAAAATAATGGAGAATGTTGGAAGCTGGCAAATCTGAAAGACCTGATAAAAGAAAAAAATATATTCAGAATTGAACTCCTTACATTTTTACCAGTATTTTCTTCATCGATGTTGGCAGATTGGTCAGTTTCCGACTGTTTTTGAGTTGCACTGCGTGAGATCAAATGGGTTTGGACAGGTGGCATTTTGATATTTCTGTTGTACCCTTTTTTTTCTTTAAGGCAAATGACAAACGTGGAAAATAGTTTACAACGTAGTTACAACGTAGCCTTCTTTAGAGAAGAACACTTAATTTGCTTTATTATGACATATTGTAAAATTGTGATGAGCCACGGTATTGTTGTAGTTATTAATTAATTTGTATCATTTATTATTAAGATTTGTGTGTTTACTGTATAATTCTGTGTGGGTTTTGAATTACTGGAAAACACACCAATCTGGCAACACTGACCTTCATCTGAACATTTATAAATGGTTGTGAGCTACTGTAATATGGGGAACTAAAAACACATCATAACTAAAACTCATACAGTCTCCTATGATATTACCTTGCATTATTATATACGAAAAAAAATAAACAAAATTAGCTAACTTAGCTAGCGTACTATTTGGTGCAGCAAGTTATATTTTTATAATGTCTGCTGTCAAGAAACTGCTACTTTGCACTTCTAAACGTTCTAAACACAACTTTGTGTCAAACATAATCACAGCACATTAAATACTTATCAACATAAACAAGCCTGCGACAAAAATACCAGCATTACCCAGTGCCTTAAAAAATAACGCCAAGGGATCCTGACCAAGAGTCCATATGTAACAAGTTGGGAGTGAGAACGTGTCGGAACACGTGTAGGCAGTGTGGGATCTGATCACGCTGTCATTGGCTGATTCCTGTAGACTCCGCCCACTCCTCCTCCAGCACCAATGAGAGCAGTTTATTTTTCTATGAAACTAATGTGCAAACATAGAAGCCTTTAGGGTTTGAAATTTAAAAAATGATCTTGGGCTACTGAAAGCTTTTATGTATTTTTCCTGTAGAAATAACACGCTTTTAAACATCCTTTAAAAATGTACTTGAAGCAAAGCTGCATATGGTATTAAGGTTTAAGTTTGCCCCACACTTCACCTCTTTAAACAAGTGAAAAGTAAAATCTGTCTAATGTTTTGATATTATAACTTTCACATTAGAGATGTCAGATCCTGAGACATTCATAAACATTCACACCAGAGTCAATCTAAACCCTGAAGATCACAGATGAATCCAGAAGCACACTTTAACATGAACAAGCTCTCAATGTAAAGAGCAAGTATGGAGTAATGGCTCCCTCTAGTGTCACTGTAGAGTCATTTAAAGCACCCTATATTTGACCTGCTGACCCCAATAAAAACTCATTTGCTTTTGTTTTATCTCTGACTCAACTGGCTAAAATAGTAAAGATGGAAATCATCTCCAGGTGCTGAGATAATAACTCAAACCAAGAAAACTGCCAATACTGTCAAAAATGAATATCATATTTTTTTTTTCAAACAAAGCATGTTTTCTTGGAAATGTTGTTTTAATTAAAAATGTATAGGTAGGTTTTCCCCATGTATGTTCAATATCAATTTCCATTCTTTTAAAAATGTCCTTTATTTGAAAAAAACAAAAAAAAGTCCTTTGTTTGTTGCTTTGTCACTGTAACTGTAAAACGGACCTTTAATCAAATCACACAAATCAGTTTAATTATATCAGCATTAATTTACAAGATATTGAAATATGAACTTCAGCATGAACGTTTACTGTCAGTCCGAACCACTAAATTCAGCGCTATATTTCATATTATTTTCATTATGTGTCATCTTTATTAATTATAGCTTGATGGTGTTGAAGTTTGACAGATTAGATTTCTGAATGCCTGTTATATTTTATAGAAAAATACTTTCAAAAAAATTCAACACAAGCTATTTTATTTTATTTTTATTTTCTATTTTGTTTTACCTTTTTTATTTATTTATTTATTTATTTATTTTTTAGGTTTTAAAGCATGAACACATGCTGTTAAATGTTCTTGATCACATTAGAGGGTCTGAACAGAAAAGCATCATGACAGATATAAATGCCAGGCTTTAGTCGTAAAGCCAGATTTCACTTTAAAGAACGGATCGATCCGGGTTTTTATTGACTGAAGACACACTGATTGATCCAGCAGCGTCTGACCATGATGTCACTGCTGTCTGTTATTCACTAATTAACATGTTTGCCTGCAATTATTGGCCCATAAAGCCAGTATGGGTCATCATTCTTACATCATTCTTAAATCTGTATATATTGCATGCATTTAGTTATTTATTTGTTTAGTGCATGCATTTCCTTAATGATTTCATTTATTTACTTATTTAATGCATACATTTTTAAAATGCATTTATTTATTTAATCCATTCACTAATATGTTGCGTGTATTCATTTATTTACTGCATGCATTCATTTATTGCACACATTTATTAATTTATTCGGTAACACTTTACTTAAAGCCTTTATGTATAATGCATTATAATTAGTCATTCTTTGCATTATAATACATTATATCTTGTAGTAAATAATTATAACCAAATTTAAAATGCATAGTGCAACAATGTTATAATCTGGTTACAATCATTCATGAGATTAAACAATGCATTATTAGGTGCTTTACAAGGCATAATTAATGCATTAATACTACATTTATAATGCATTATACATTAAGGCTTTAAGTAAAGTGTTACCATTAATTTAATGCTTTTATTATTTATTTATGTAATTTTTGATTTCAGCTTCTGACTGTTGTCCTGTCTCTCTGGTATTCGAAGCAGGAGTCTGTCCGATCGTCCAGTGCAGGTTTGAACATGCCCGCGGATCAGAGGAGCAGCTGTGTGTGTGAATGAGGTCAGAGCTGTCAATCAACATTCAACAGTTGTGTGTGAGTGTGAGAATCTGTTCATTAGTGTATGATAATGTACAGACAGCTGCCTAAACTAAATAAACCAGCAGCCAAAGCCTGAATCATCCTGAAGGGTTTATTTTGCAACAACGATACACATGAAAAGCTTGAGGCTGTAACATATTTTAATGTGTGAAAGAAATCTCTTCTGCTCACCTGGGCTGCATTAGATTTGATTAAAAATACAGTAAAAATGATAAAATATTATTAGAATTTAAAACAGCCGTTTTCTATGCGAATATGTGTTAAAATGAAATTTATTTCTGTGATGCGCAGCTGTATTTTCAGCATCATTACTCCAGTCTTCAGTGTCACATGATCTTCAGAAATAATTCTAATTTGCTGATTTGCTGCTCGAGAAACAGTTCTGATTACTACCCAATATTTTTGTGGAAACTATGATACATTTTATTTTTCAGGATTCACAGATTCACAGTTCAAAAGAACAGCATTTATTTGAAATAGAAATCTTTTGTAGCATTATAAATGTTTTTACTGGCACTTTTGATCAACTTAATGCATCCTTGATGAATTAAGGCATTCATTTCTTAAAAAAATTATAATAATAATCTACTGACTCCAAACTTTTAAGTGCTACACATGAATTATTCCATTTAAGGTCAATATATAAAAATATGCATTGTACTGACTGCATGAGCTGTATTTTGTGGGAGTCGTGTAATAAGTCCAGCTATTTAACTAACCAGCTCTTTTATTGAACTGTAGTCCCAGAACCGATGACAATCACATTTAGTTGCAGCCATTCAATCACAGTGACACTGAATCATTCAGGGCTGAAAATAAATGTGTTCTGATTTACAGTATGAGCAGCTGTGTGCCGTATTTCTGTCGATGCTAAAGACATCAGTGTGAACTGTTAGTGGACGCAGACAACGAGATGCACGGATCGAATGATTTTCTGCTACAGTGCTGGAATCCTTGTTTTATAGCCCACCGTAAAACCTGATCAACAGTAAGAATATACCAAATAAACATATCAGAGAGTCTTTTTACAGTTAAAGGACAATTAAACCTGGAGAAAAACAGAATTTTCTGTGAATTTAATTTAGATTTTTGAATCTTTAAAAAAAAAATTGAATTCATATATTCACTTATTCAATTATTTAATGCATTTATTTGTTTGTTTGTTTATTGCATTCATTTATTTTTCATGCATGTATATATTTATGTATTTGTGAATTTATTTAATGCATGCATTTGTTTATTTATTAGTTTATTTTCAATGCATGCATTTATTTATGTATTTATTTATTTGGTTTATAATGCATTACTTGAATGTACTATTTAATTATTTATTTGTTTGTTTGCTTGTTTACATGTAATTTATTTATTTATTTATTCATTCAATCATTTATTTATTAATTTAATGCATGCATTTCATTCTTTTTTATTATTATTTAATGGATACATTATTTAATGCATGCATGCATTTATTTACTTAATGCATGCATTCCTTTATTTAATGCATACACATTTCTTTATTCATCTAATGCACGCATCCTCTGGAAGTTGGACCCATGACTTTGGCATTGTTAGTCAATCTCTACTTTGAGCTACAGAAAAGCAGAAAAGCATAAGATATGTGCAGGTATATGTTTTTTTATGTTGATATGAATGTCCTTTGCACGTAATACCAGATTTATCCACATCAGTCAGAAACACTTTTCATCACTGATTTAAATCTGACTGAATCTCACAGATGGAGTCGTTCTCTCGGCGTCCATGAGATCCAGAGAAAACGAGTAAACATAATTTATGACCCCAGGAGCTTTTAAATGGCCAAAACAAAGCAGCCGCTCATGTTTCTGCCATTAATATTTCATTGGTTTTCTTTTACAAGGTCACAGGGTGGCACTTTACACTGGACATCGGCCACAAACAAATAAACAGCCAGAGAAATGACCGTTAGCTCCGTGTTCATCTGCACACTGAGATGATGAAGGTTCGGAGAGTCACGGATGTCACAGAAAACACGGATAGCAAAGCTCACGGTTCAATGTAAAGAATAAAAACTGGTCACGTGACCAGTGGAAAAACCCAGAGAGGTCCGTGCTCACGTACACACTGATGCTATCCGGGAAGATCCTCGTCTCTCGCAGTGTTATTTGTGATCAGAGTGTGTTTGATTAGTGCTGGTTTGCTACAGCAGATCAAACACTAACTAGTGTGAATGTCAAACTGCTTCTGGTTCACAAACCCGCACTCAGGTTTATCTCGTATAACCTCATTCCACAGTAATATTCAATAAATAACAAAATAAATATATTTATATCTATATGGAAATAAAAAAAATTTTTTTTAAATATTTTTAATATAGAAGTTATATTATACAACTCAGCTATATAGACATGTATGTATAAAACTATGTAGACATATTTAAAAAAAATACATAAACACAAACGCGCAACATAATTAATAAAACTTAAAAATCACATGAATATATAAATGCATTTTGTTTATTTTATTATTAATATAATGAAAATATTTAAATATTAAAAATCCAAACTAAAAAATGTATAAAACTATCTAGACTATATTTTTACAGAATACGAATAGGCTTGAATAAAGCTTTTGCTAAATGAGTTCATGTAATGTAAGGTAAATGCAATAAGGTAAATTCATGTAATGTAAGGTAACTAAAACCAAAACTTCTTCTAGGAGTGAAGACTGTTTGGCAAGACATGAGTACAGAAGACCGGGGCTAGTTGTCACATTTGAAATCTGAAGGCTTTCTCAGGGTAAGTTTGTTTAGCAAAGTATTTCTGTAAAGACACAAGCCTTAAACTTCACAACAACAACAACAAAAATATATATTTGCAGGATTATTGCCCAGCATTAAAAAATAAATAGATATAGAAACAGAATATTGTTGAATTTTGAATACTATTCAACCCCTACAGGGGGCACATTGTCAAACTGCATGAGGTAAGTTGTCACAGGTCACAGTGCTGTTTATTGACACTGATTTGTAAAGTATTTATATTGTTTAAAGTAGCCAACATTTGTATTTGTAGCATATATTGGCTATTTATTGACTTGATGTATTAATGACTTATAGTTTGGAGGCAAGTGTGTTTGCTTTTTTGTTTTTTTATTTTTCAAATGAATAATTTTATTGTATTTATTTTATGTGTTTGTGTGATTTAGTTATTTGTTTGCCTTTTTTGATGGCTATTTGACAGATATTAATGCTGTTTATGTTTTCATAGATTTGGGGGTGAAATTGTAGTACTTTTACTATTTTTACCTATATGTTGTGTGTATATATATATATATATATATATATATATTTTTTTTTTGTGTGTGTGTGTGTTGTGTATTTATTTTTATTTATGTTTTTGAGAAGGACATATATATGCAGTTTGTGCTTAGCTATACATTGAGGGCAATTTTATATTATTTTTGCATTTTTTAGTTTATAGTACTTTATTTTCTTTAAAAAAAAAAAAAACTAATAATAATGACACCAACAAGCACAATTACTAACACTTTAACATAAAATATGTAAATGCATGTGTTATTTATTACATTTATTTTCAATGTAGTAAAAATATATTTAAAATATTAGAATATTTAAATAAATATGTTTATATTTTTAATATATACGCTGCTATAGTGATATTACAAAACCTGAAATCAATATAGACATATAAAAATAACACAAAATTACTAAAACTTTTTTTTTTTTTAGAGAAAATTTGTGGAGAGATTTTATTTATTTGTTCGTTCATACAGCTGTTGTATACTGTGGATATACCGTGATATTATGAAAGCTGTCCTCACTAGTAAACAGGCTTGTAAAGTGTCCAGATTCAGTTTGTCTTTGGAGGAAATGATGTGCACAGGTTTGTGTGCTGGTTAGTTTGGGGTCGAGACAGGACACAATATGATTATTATTAGTTATTATTAGACAGGTCAGACTGATGAGTGTGTTCATCTTCTGTCCAGACGTGCCGTCATTTCTCACGGTGACATCATGTCCGGGGGATTCGCTCGCGTCTGCAGACCTCCTGGACCGAGACTCACAATCACAAAGGACACCTGAACCAGGTCCGTCTGGTACCGCAGTAAGAGCCTGTGATACCGCGGTAAAGCAAGGACAAGTCCTTCATCACGGGGGGTCTGAGAGCGACACCTGCGTGTCAAAAACCCTGCGGTTTACAGTGCTTTAAAACACAATAGAGAAAAACAGGACAATAGTGCAGGAATGTCAGACAGAAGATGAATGAGAGCCACACATGAAACATCTACAGTCACACAGGAGGACAGAATAAAGCCCTGTAATCAACCGCTCAACTGCTGACACTGATCCACGGTTATTAGAGTTAACTAAAGCTGCAATCATTAAAACACACTTCATTACTTCAAAAATGAAATCAACATGAAGTGAAATAAATAAAATATGCCAAGGCAACATTTCTGATTGCTTTAGTTTAATTTGAAGTACTAAAATTGCTAAAGCAAACATAGAAATTAATCAAACTTTAACAAATAAAACTTTAAAATAAAATTAAGAAAATATTAACAAAATAAAAGCATGTTGTTTATTTACAGTTTTTGTTGCTCGCTTTGGTACTAATTTCACAAGTAAATAAATGTACTTTTTCAAATCTAATATCAAAAGTGCACTTTTTTCAAACATTTCAACATATTTTCAATTGTCTGAGTACAATACACACAATCACAAAGTATCATTTTCACTACACAAAATAATTGTTTCATCTATATCAGTGTTTCATTCACAGTAACTGCTTTTCATAATGCTCTTACTATCAAGCTTTTCATTTGCATGTCTTCTCATTCAGTTTCATCTTAATGGTTAACCAGTGAATCATTTGGTGCAGCTATAGATATCTATAGATATAGTTTCTAAAGAACTTGTTTGCTATTTAGGGGCAATCAAATGTAATTTTTTTTTTTTTTTTTTTGCACTAAAAGTGATTTATCGTCGATGATAACCACTATTTTGTACATGTGTGTGTGTGTGGTTCATAACCCTATGTTATGGGAACAAAATGTTCCTCAAAGATGGCAATATCTGAAATAATTTTCCTTGTGGGAGACTTTTTTTCTATAAAAAAACAAAAACATTTTTCTAAGGGTAGGTTTAGAATATATAGTTTGTACAGT